>NW_026855736.1:0-75259 GCF_026571515.1 Ruditapes philippinarum | reverse complement strand
CCAAAAAATATATTCTAGTCCAGCCTGGTAAACGTATCTTTGGGGCTGAGCTTGGTGGGGGGGGGGGGGGGCCTGGCGGCCCGAAGCCCGGACCTGAATCCCCAAAATGGATCGTCTTCATATTAATCAACGAAAATAGGTTACTGAACGGGTGGCTGCAGGTTACGACTCTCGTAACGTAACGGAAAATATAACAAAAAATCATTTAATTTCCAGTGGACTGTAAAGTATTTCTGAGAAAAAAACAACAAATTTAAGGTATATTTTTTAACGGTTAAGTCATTCCCTATTAATTTGAGTTTATTACCACATAAACGTTAAAAAATTCTCAGGTCAACCAACTAACAACAACAACAACAACAACAATGTCAGTTCCATTGAATTTTGTGTAAAGTAACGAAGGAAATATTAAAAAATACGTGAAATTAAGTAATAATAGTTAAGATTCATTTAAAGAAACTTGGCAGTTAAAAGGTTAATGCCTAAGTTATTACTTACTTACTTACTTACTTACCTTAAACTTTACTTATACTTTTGATTAACACGCTAAGAAATGTGCAATCTGTAATTTCTCACAATACACATTTCACACTGTCAGTAGGGGAATAACTTAGCAAAAAAACATATGTCTTCCAAAACTATGTATGGTCACTTTGTAAAATTTTGTTTTGAAGAATCCCACAAAAGTTTGACCACCTTATGAAGGCCAAACAAGATTTTTCTAATTTTAACCCTGGGGTGCACATTTAGTGTTATAACCTGAAGGGCGGGAACATGCAATCGGCCCGATGTGCACAAAAAGGGATTTTTTATGGATCAAAGGTTAAAAGGTTTCGAGATGAACTTATTTTTAAAAAACGCATGTTTTTGTTAATGGTCAGTAACGACTCAATAGCTTTAAAATTATGGACATAACAACCCTAATATATAAACGATAAGTTTTGCCTGCCCAGCCCCATTTTAAAAGTGAATGTTGACGTTAATTTTCAAATATTTTTTTCCTTTTATAGTATGCAGTCAGTAATGCAGTAAGTAAAGCAACGATGTTCTTTAAAAAACAAGGACTGTAATCACCGGGTTGCAAAGGATAGAATACAGCCTGGTAAAAAGTCCCGTCAATAATTAATGACCATTTTGGTTTCAATATAATATTGCTACTTTGGTATATATATTGAAGAACTGGTATCATATAATGTTGAAAATCAACTTTTATATTGCTTATTCGGTTACCATATATTGATAAATGGTTTCATATATTGTAAAATTGATTTTAATATATTGATAATTCGGTTTTTCATATAATAGCATCTGGTTCCATTCATGACTTACTTGGATCCAATATATTGAAGATCTGGTATATAATAAAAATTACTTACTTAAATGGAAAACGATTTATGTTTGAAAATATTCTCATAAAGATTACAGTATTTGTATTGAATTACATGTATTACTAATTTAATAATCGACTTTAAACAAATAAACCGGTTTATATTATATGAAACTACCGAATTCCCATCATTGGGATGCCTAAATGTTGTTGTTTTTTTTGGACAATGTATCCTTTCGTTCCGGATAGGACCGACGGCCTTTGATAATGGCACTTGGAATGACATTAGTCACCGATCATCATAAAGATTTGTAACAAGGATAATAATTTGGAAAGTTAAGTATGTTTATATATTGACCATATATTCAAGATTATAAATATTTCGTAATCGAGTTGCGTTTAAAAAATAGTTTGATTTTTTAAATTGCTAAATTTAATTAATTAATTAATACTTGAATTTAGCAGTTTCCCTTTAAACCCGAGGGGAACAAGAAAACAAATTAACAAAAAAAATAGGAAAAGAAAATTGGGGAAGAACAAAGTATTTTCAAACGATCTAAAAAGACCAGACAAAAGGGGAAAAAGAAAAAAAAAAATAACATTCATCCACTATGTCATGTATGAGCGGTCGGTTTCGAACCTCTGTGAAGGTGCATTTCAATAAGAGGTTCAAAGTGGACCCTTGAAATTTACCAAAATTTAAACCACTACGATGGTACACATTTTTTATTTAAGAAATATACTATAATAGTCGTTGAAACTTTCAATCTCCGAATGATATGAGACTTACCCTTTAAGATTGGACTTTCCCCAAGTACCCGTTAGAACCCAAATATTACAATCTCGGGATAATAGGTTAAAAAGGCTTTTTTTTTGAAGAAGAGAATAAATTTACAAAGAAAGAAGTACCATTTTAAAAACAACTTTAAATGGCAAAATTTTGGTAAGTTGTTGGTAACGATACGAACTTTAAATTTTTACCACGATTCGAGCCTTTAAAGAAATTGTCCCTAACATTTTTCTTTCCTTATTTTTATCAATTTTATGATATAATGCAAATGAATTGGGGGATATCAAGGTAGTTTTGTTACAATATCTAAAATTTTGAAATATTACAAGATTATAATTTTTTTTTATTCTTGTTATACATTGAAAACAAAAAGAAAAAAGTGAAAATGAGAAGTTAAATTAAAAAAAATAACACAAACAAAATAAAAATTTTCTTTAAAATACAGAAATAATTTTTTTGCGAAATCGAAAATGGCCTTCATTGAATATTCAAAATAAAAATTTAAAACTGACAAAGTCTTACCTACCGCCTGTTAAGTTGACAGTTTGGCAAATTAGTAGTTTTTTTATTTACATACTTAAAGATGAAAAATACAATATGATATCTGTTTTACAAAAGCCGTTTAGTAGGACTTGACCATTTATGTTACTAATTAATTTTATAATTAAAAAAATGTTGTTTAAAAATTTTTCGTAATATTTGCTGGAAATCACTGACCAGCGGAATTGCGTAGGCTTCATCTACACAAAGTTATTTCAAGATAGATATCTGACTTTTATTAAAAATTTGCCAATATTTTCAGAATATTTTGTTGCCAAATAGGCAACCAGATTTTTCAACATAAGGAAGAAAAGAAAAAGACGTTGCATTTAAATCTCCATACTTGCCATCTTATCCATATATAAATTTTCAAAAAATATTTTTCATTTACTTTTTTGCGTTTATCGCGGGGATCCAGTTTTTTGGAACGGTTTAAAAACCGGGTTTTCAAACATATTAGAACAGAAAAAGGCCCCTATATCGGAAAAATGATATATGGGGGTTTATTTTAAGAAATAAAAAATGGCCTTTTCGGGGAAAATCCAAGGGCTTACGGGACTGGTTGGTCCTGGCCCGAAGCGAGCTGAGGTCCAAATAACCTTCCACGGAAGTCTGAACAACTAGTCCCCTTAAACTTTGCATTTTCCACCGAAAGGCCCATGTTTTATTTGTTTCTATTATACAGGAATTTCTAAATCCTTTCATTCCCCTTGTTTTGTGCTGTTCATTTTTACTATTATTTGCTTTCAAATAATAATTTTAAACTTGTTCAGTGTGTGAAATATCTCAAACCCCCTAACGGATTTATGGTATGCTCTTCTTTTAATATTCCGATTAAACCGATGATTTAGGATTGTATTCCCAATTTTTTTAAATGAAATTTAATATTAAGATTTTTTTTTTAATGTTTACTTGAGGCAAAATAACCCCGGAAACTTTAAGAATTTTCAGAAACAGTATAAAAAAATTTTTTTAAATAAATTAAAGAAAAATCAAATGACTTTTGATCAACAATGTAGTACATTTATGTCTTCAGATTAAAGAGACAAATCGCCTATCCCATTTTTTTGACATTTATCCGGTCTGTTTGTGGTCGTTCGTGAAATTCGCACGTCGTGAAAGCTACGTTTAACCTGCGGTCTGGAGACCGCAGGGTATTTGCGAACGCGTTTAACTTTTTGAGGCATGGAGGAGCACGTGGAACCTGTTTTCGGTAAATGGAAGGAGCACGGGATATGTAAACCTTACATGATTTGGTTAAATTGAATTTCGAAAACCTGGCCCTTAAATACCGTTTCCGGTTTTGTGAAAGGATTTTACCTCTGGGGAATTAGGCAGTTACATCTAATTAAACAAACAAAAATAACTGTTTACGTGTTTTGTAATTTTTGTTTAAAAATATTTTACCGTTTTAAGGTTGAAAAACTTGAATAATGTGTTTTGAAAATTATCAAAGGGGTTTCTTTAATAAAAAAACAATTTATTGTTCTGCTAAAAATTTGAGAATACATTACTAAATTGGGAAAAATTCGATCAATAGTGGCATTTGGCCATAATAAATAAGATATTTTCTGCGTCGTAAACCCTTGTTGGGGTTTTACTTATTTTTTTTGTTCGGAAAATTATTCATAAAAATGGTATAGGCCCCTTATTGAATCATTTTCTTAAAAAAAGAAAATAATTGTTTTATGTTTCCGAAACCTTCTCCGGTCATCAAGGTCAACCAGTTTTCCAAGACCTTCTTCCTTATTTTTATTGATTCGACTATAATGTTGTCCCGCCAAACAATGTTAAAATAGGTTAAATGAAATAATCTTATATTCATTTAAAAATGTTCCCCCCAAAAAGGAAAAAACCATTTTTACTTGTAAGAATTAAATGGACCGCCCCCGGTCTGTTATGCGGGTTTTTGGACCGGATGAACGTCATATTGAATATAGAAAAACGTATGCAAAGAGGTATAATAAATTTTATTATTCTCCAATTTAATAGACTTCAAAAGAAAATAGAGACTGGCAAGTGTCAAACTATATATAATTTGCTTTGGGAATATTGGGCCTCTTGAGGGATCTCCACGATGTCCCATTAACAGCCATCACGAACACATATTAAACCTAAACAGCGTTAAAACACAATTTATGATGGGTTAAAAGTCGAACAAATAAAGAAGAAAAAAAAGATAAAAAAAAAAAAACAACAACAAAAACAAATTTAAACCACGGATTTTTTGAAAAAATCTGCAATAATACGTATCATCGTCATCGTTACTTTCGAACCCTCTCGCCATAGTAGTTCCGTTGTTTCGTGACCTGGTAGCCCTTTTTCATTTAGTGTTTAGTTTCTTTTGCTCCCAAGAAAATAACGGCTTGCCCCTGTCTTGGTTTTGTGGCCCCACGGTGAGCGATACATTAAGTTGATATTTTGTCGACCGCTTTAACCAACTCGCCATAAACAATACTTTAATTTATTATTATACATGCATAATTTAGTAATTATAACATAATGATATGGTTTATAAAGATATTTATTTTCGTGTACACGTTATTTTTTTTATATTTATTTTTCCAAAAAGATTTTAAAAAAAGAATAATATGACCGTTAATAAAAATAAGATTATTTCCAAAAAATTTTGGCCACCATTTGTAACAAAATGTAATTTTTTTACCATAATTTATGCGGTGTTGAGGTTATAACAATTATGCTTATGCAGATGGAAAAATGGGAGCAAAAAACCTTTACAAAGCAAAAAGGTTACTGTACATTTAAATTCTGGGAATAATCCATATATTACAACACCCAATAAGAAGAAGTGTTAAAATACAGCAAAAACAAAACGGATTATATTGAAAACATGTGATTCATATAAAGTAATGGTAAAAACTAATTAACTTTTTACAAGCAAATACAAACATATACAAATGTTAAAAAATCAATGTTTTAAAAATTAAAGTTAACGTTTTGAAACTTAAACAAAAAATTAGCGTTTAAAATGACAACATGGAAAACATTCAATACAATTTTTCAAACCCGAAATAACTTGTGCTAGCAATCAGAAATCCCAACCTTCCCAACTTTTAGTTTCATCCAATAAAAAAGGAGGTAATCATTTAGGGTATGGCCTAGCCCCATCTGTAATCATGGAGTTATTGTTTTAATAAATGTGTAAGCAAAAGTTATTTTGTAAAAGTCAGTAAAAGGATGACTTATACTCATGGGATTAACGGAGATAATAAATTGGATGGGACCAGAAAAAATGTTTTAAAAACTTCCATAAAAGGACAACAATTCATATTTGTTTACAGAAAATTTTGTAAACCTATATATTAGCCTGCATCCCAGTCTGTTCACTCTTAAGTTTCCTTTCGGCCTGATCGATATTTCAAAAACCGAAAGTATGAAATAACGGCGTTTATGGTGTTTTATTGTATTAAAAAATTCATTTTGGGCCGGGCCAGGGGCCGCCGGGGCCGCTGGGGCCGCCAAACTTCACAAAAATGACCAAAAATTAAAAAATCTTGCGAAAGTGATTTTTTTTTTCTAGATATATCGTTTAAAAAACAATATTATCTTTAAAAACTTCATTAAATGCCGTTTTATTGGGTTTAAAAAAAACATTTTGTTCAAACATTAAAATTTTTTTGGCTGCTAGGCGCCAGGGGCCGCTAGGCCGCCAACTTTCCAAAAAGAAAAAAATTAAAAAAATCTCTTGAAGTGAAATTTTTTCTTTTAATATATCGTTTTTAAATAACCCAATTTAATTATCTTTTAAAACTTTATTAAATGCCGTTTTATTGTTTAAAAAAAACATTTTTAAAAACATTAAAATTTTTTGGCGGGCTAGGCCGCCAGGGGCCCTGGCCGCCAACTTCACCAAAAAATGACAAAATTTAAAAAAATCTCTGAAAGTGATTTTTTCTTTAATATATGTTTAAATAAAATAATTTAATCTTTAAAACTTCATTAAAATGCCGTTTTATTGCTTTAAAAAAAAACATTTTTACAACAAAAATTTTATGGCTGCTAGGCCCGCCAGGCCGCTAGGCCGCCAACTTCAAAAAAGGAAAAAATTAAAAAAATCTCTGAAAGTGATTTTTTTCTTTAAGATATAATCGTTTAAAATAACAATAATTATCTTTTTAAAACTTCATTAAATGCCGTTTTATTGTTAAAAAAAATTTTTACAACATTTAAAATTTTTTTGGCTGCTTATTGGCCCGCCAGGCCGCTAGGCCGCCAACTTCACAAAAAATGACCAAAATTAAAAAAATCTCTGAAAGTGATTTTTTCTTTAAGATATAATCGTTTTTAAATAACAATAATTATCTTTAAAACTCATTAAATGCCGTTTTATTGGTTTTAAAAAAAACATTTTTCCACATTAAAAAAATTTTTTGGCTGCCTTAGGCCGCCAGGCCGCTAGGCCGCCAACTTCACAAAAATGCAAACTTAAAAAAAAATCTCTAAAGTGATTTTTTCTTTTAAGATATATCGTTTTAAATAAACAATAATTATCTTTTAAAACTTCATTAAATGCCGTTTTTATTGTTAAAAAAACATTTTTACAACATTAAAATTTTTTGGCTGCTAGGCCGAACAGGGCCGCTAAAGGCCGCCAACTTCACAAAAATGACAAAAATTAAAAAAATCCTGGGAAAGTTGATTTTTTTTTAGATATAATCGTTTTTAAATAACAATTTAATTATTTTAAAAAATTCATTTAAATCACCGTTTTATTGGTTTTAAAAAAAACATTTTTAAAAAACATTTTAAAATTTTTTGGCTGCTAGGGGGCCGCCAAAGGCCGCTTAGGCCGCCAACTTTTCACAAAAATGACAAAATTAAAAAAAATCCTCTTGAAAGTGTTTTTTCTTAGATAATATCGTTTTTAAATAAACAATTTAATTATTTCTTTTAAAACTTTCATTTTAAATGCCATTTAAATTGTTAAAAAACATTTTTACAAAACATTTAAAATTTTTTTGGCTGCTAGGCCGCCAGGCCGCTAGGCGCCAACTTCACAAAAATGACAAAAAATTAAAAAAATCTTCTGAAAGTGATTTTTTCTTTTAGATATATCGTTTAAAATAACAATTTAAATTTCTCTTTAAAATTCATTAAAATGCCGTTTTATTTGTTAAAAAAACATTTTTTTAAACATTTAAATTTTTTGGCTGCTAGGGGCCGCCGGCCGCTAGGGCCGCCAAACTTCACAAAAATGAACAAACTTTAAAAAAAATCCTCTTGAAAGTGATTTTTTTTTTAGATATATCGTTTTTAAATAACAATAATTATCTTTAAAAACTTCATTAAATGCCGTTTTAAATTGTTTAAAAAAACATTTTTTTACAAATTAAAATTTTTTTGGTGGCTAGGGCCGACGGCCGCTTTAGGCCGCCAACTTCCAAAAAGACAAAAATTAAAAAAAATCTCTGAAAAGTGATTTTTTTTTTTAGATATAATCGTTTTTAAAATAACATAATTATCTTTTAAAACTTCAAATTAAATGCCGTTTTTATGTTAAAAAAAAAACATTTTTTTACAACATTAAAATTTTGGCTGCTAGGCCCGCCAGGCCGCTAGGCCGCCAACTTCACAAAAATGAACAAAATTAAAAAAAATCTTTGAAATTGAAATTTTTTCTTTAGATAATTCGTTTAAAAATTAACAATAATTATTTTTTTAAAACTTCAAATTAAATGCCGTTTTATTGTTAAAAAAAACATTTTTACAACATTAAATTTTTGGCTGCTAGGCCGCCAAAGGGCCGCCTGGGCCGCCAACTTCAACAAAAATGACAAAATTAAAAAAATCTCTGAAAAGTGATTTTTTCTTTAATTTATATCGTTTAAAATAACAATTTAATTATCTTTTTAAAAACTTCCCATTAAATGCCTTTTTATTGAAAAAAACATTTCTAGAACATTAAAAATTTTTGGCCGCCAGGCCCGCCAGGGCCGCTAGGCCGCCAACTTCAACCCGCTAGGGACCGCCAGGCCGGGCTGGGCCCGACAACTTCAACGCCGCTTAGGCCGCCCAAGGCGCTAGGCCGCCAACTTCACGCCCGCCAGGCGCGTTTAGGCCGCCAGGCCGCCAAAACTTCACGGCCGCTAGGCCGCCAGGCCGCAGGCCGCCAAAACTTCACACATCTTAAAACCAGGCATTTATTGGCATATTAAAGTTTGAATGGGGAAGTCCGCCATGAAAATAATTTATTAGTTAAATGCATTGCATAAAAAACAATTAACAATTTTTTTATAATTAAATTTGATATTATCCCACATGTTATATCAACAGAAAGTAATATTACTAAAGCGTCAACATATTGACACCTTACTTTGTTAAAAAAAAATCGAATTTAGTTGCCCCAATGATCCTTTTCTGTATTAATTTAAATAATATTTATTTTATAATAAAAAATCCCGGGGCAAAATACTCATTATGGTAACCTAATCAGTGTATCTTTAACTTGGTGCGAACAGACATTTTAAAGAATATTTCATTACTGTAGCGATTACATAATTCAATTTCCGATAAACCCAAGTGTGCCGTTGATTTAATGTGTATCGCAAATTAAGTAATAACATGTAGATAAGAAATTAGCTATTTGAATATGCCAGGAAGCCCATATACTTAAAAAACACGAGAAAAAAGATAGATAATAAAACCGTGTTTTATCTTGCCTTGTAAACAATTTCCCGACGGCAAACATTAAAAATTTATAATTCACTTTAATTCAGATTATATACGAAAAATAATATTACCCTATTAGGTTTAATATCTTTTTAAAATATCTTTAAGAGAAAATACTTAAATTGTTTTATTCCAAAATAATTTTATATATCAAACATTTTCCCATATTGAAATATCAAGGCATTAATTTTTATACCAAAATAATCATTCGGATACCGGCCAGTAATAATAACAAACTATATTGGGCCACTTCATAGTGGAAGAGACTGGGCCATGCCCTGCCTATTTGCCGTTCAAAAAGAGACAGGGAGAAGTTTTACTAAAGATGTTAAAAAAAAGTAACAGTAAACGCCAATAAAATAGCACAAAGTACTTATTATATTCCCGAGTGAACAATGTTGCTGCTCCTTTAACTTCTCCAAAGACTGCCGGGTTATTCCCTTACAACGGACGGAAATAGTCCAAATCTGTCGCAGAATGCCAATTCCGATCAATCTGAAACTTTTTCTATTTTTAATAATTAAAAAACATATCTTGGTAAAGCTATAAAGACACCTTCCGCATGTTTGTTTGAAAGATGTAAACGTGTCAAAAAGGTTTTTTGTCATTAATTTCATGTTAAAGTATATCTTAATATGATGATTACTCAAATAATAATAATAAATTATATACCATGAACATAAACCTTAACGCATTACAAGGATTTCGCGGGCGTGTGTGTGGGGGGAGCAGAGTGACCGGGAGTAGGGGAGGGGGGGGGGGTCATTTATAAAATTTTTTTCATTAAGTTAAGTTGAACTTAGGCGAATATCTAATTGGGTTATTAGCAGACATAAGAATTTACGGGACGGCGGTGGTTTTCTACTCTGGTGACTGCTCGTATCTGGGTGGTTAAAAGTTGACTTTGACTTGCTATCATTAAAGGCCCATTATGGGCCTAAAAAGCAATATTTTTTAATTTCTCAAAAGGCATTCTATTTTTGGTATCTTGTTACCAGTTTAACATAATATTGAATAATTAAAATAATAGATGGACTATTTTTTATTTTCTAATACTCTGTTGGCAAGTTTTTATAATTTTAGTTATTTAATGGAAGGTCAAAGTACTACTTTGTTTACATTTTTTTTACCTTTTTAAGACACATAAACGGAATATTTTATTGTCCCCTTTCTTTAACTTGTTAAACATTCTTATATTGCTTTAAAATTTCATTACTGAAACATTTATTCAAACATGTGTTTGACATTTCTTAAAGAAAAGAAAAAAAATTATGTATTTCTGAGGAATTTAATGTGCCCCTTAAAAATAGTATATAAAATTTAAATTAAAACCTATTCAAACCCTTTTAATGTTTTAAAAGTTTACCGTAGCTTTAACTTCAACAATCAAATTCTTGATGTAGGTTTAAATCAAAGTAAGCTGGGAAAAGTAAATACTTGTTCATTGTTTACATGGCATTTATCTCGGAAAACGGTATAGCGACCACCCCTATTATGTTAGTAAAAACAGAATTTTGACAAATTTATTTTAATACATATTATAATACCTAACCAATTATTTACCAAACTAACTTGATCTGAAATATGTATTTTCTAGTAATATTTACCGCCTTTGAATGTTAGTAAAACAGAATTTTTAAAGACAATTTATTTAAAACACCTGATATATATTTTGACCAATATTTTAAATTGTTTATTTGATATTGAATTATATAATTTTACCTCAATCTGCTGTAATATTGCTCGATTAAAAATCATGTGAGGGTTTTTTTTCTGTTCATTTATATGTATAAAATATATAATATTGAGGTTTTTTATTATAATAAAACATATTTTAACAGTTTCTAGATAAATGAGGACAGAAAACATCCCACGAAAATATATAAAGAAGCAATTAAATAAATTATGTTTATAATATCATATATAATACGTAAATTTTTTCGTAATCTTATCGTACGTTTTTTTTTATAATGCAAGATTAACTACTTTTAACTTTCTTGACAAAATGAAAAAATAATTTAATACACCCTTACAATGTTTTTAAATATTATTTCTTTCCCTCAAAGGCATATTTAAATATAACAAACATACTATAAAACTATAAAAAATGTCATTTGATATATATCATATAGGGGTGGTCGCTATACGTTTCCGTAATTATCACATGTTAGGACCTTTTTGAAAGATTATTAACAATGTGATGTCCTATACCATGAGTGAACATTTCTAGAGAAAAAAAGTTAGGATGAATTTTACAGTTAGATTCATTATATGTATTCCATCGTAATCAAATAATTGTAAGAATAGTTTATCATGTTTAGTAATATCAGTTTACATAACTATAATATAATATTTTCATAATTCATATCGTAATGATTTAAGCATTTTGATTGTTCAATTTAAAACTGATGTTTTATATCTAACTTGAGGAGGGATGTGATGTCCTATAGACTAATGTTATAATGTATGTGAGACCACCATAGTATATATGTATGCTGTATGTAATATGATACCGGGATTTCCGGAAAAACATGGAACCTTAGTAAACACGATTAAACCAGAAACATAGTTGTTATCAATTAATATCCACCATTAGGACTTATCAAACAACATGGCAAGTGTTTCCTCTTCATATTATGGTGAACTATATACTTTCATAAAACAGAAGAAAAGTCTTTAAAGAAAAGAGTAGATCATGAGTAACACACGCTTTCAAATAAATGAATAAATAAATAATAAAGAGTGCAGATTAAGGAGAAATTTAACTGCGAACAGGTACACGATACTATACCGTTAAAGGTTGGAATCTTTATTTCTATAACTTTTTTTTTTCGTTTTACCCCTTTCTTTTCTTTTTTCTTTACGAAAGTGTTCATGCGTGAACCTTTATTCGGTTATGGTTTAGTACCTTTACGGTACATGTATAACTTCCTGTACTGAGACAATGACACTCGGAAAATTTCTGTAACTTGATGTACATTATCGAGTCTACCCGAACATTTATATGATTCTGTTAGAACTTGTCTTAAAAATGAATAGTCAGATGTATATGTTTGTGTAGGAAAGAGACTGACAGCAGGAAATTTATTTTTTATTTTCCAAAAAATACTCCTAACTTTCTGCATACGATCACTTTTTATGCTCACGTTATATATGTTAACGTAAATTTAATAATGATTATCTATGTTAATTATATTATTATATTATTATGTCTAAAAGGCATTAAGGCTTAAAGTTATTTTATTTTGATTTACTTAAACACCATGTTGGAAAAAAAGAGCGTTGTTTTTAAAGTAGAAGTTTTGAGCGCTGTGGTAATTTCTTTCGCATGATTCACATAACTGTCTTCAGCATAATACATACAGTACTAATACTGTACATAAGTACCCTGAGTTTCCTTTATCATATGTCGAAGAACTATTTTTTTTGTATATTTTATTTTCTGTTAAATATTACATACAAAACCCCATGCCGAAGTATTCACGTACGTGAACTTATTCGGTTATGTTTACTTTTTACCGGTAAACATTTAATTCCGGTTTAAATAATATCTGTGTGACTTGCTGGTTTATCAATAAAACGACAAATTTCGGAAGATGACATCAAATGAAAAACCATGTACACCATATTTTTTACCGCGTTTACACCCGATAGTTGTTTTCGTCTTTTGTACTGGACAATTCTATTTTAGAGGATTAAATGGTTTTCTTCCATTCTTTTACATGTAACATAATGAAAAGCATGACATTTGTTGAAAGAAAGTCATATTTTAGATCGAAAATTGCCCGATAACAAACATGGTGATATATTAATATATATTAATGATATATTCTTTTTTTCATGTACAATGTGCTAAACAATCTCAGTTTTATAATGTATTTTACAAATCAGAACAAATGTCAGACATGAATATTATTTGTGTTAGATGGAGACTCCTGCTTAGGATTATATCACCCTGCCTTTTAAATGAATGAATCGGTATAATTTATTCCAGCGCTTTTAAGTGTTGACATTTGAGTGGGACTAAAAAAAAAAAGGATTGGAGCACCACACTAAATACCGTATTCCGGGTACATACCGGGCAAGGCGCTTTGAATCATAAAATATACTAAAATCTTGCCTTTTTACCCAACGGAATGAACTGAAATAGGCCTTATTCATCTTTTCACACCGATTCATATATGATAATGAAATGAAAAATGTAAAAAATCGGCGAAAGAAAACGATATTTGGTCTATTTTGGGGGCGATCATGATTTCTGCAAGCGTCTAGAGGTACTGCTCCAATCCTGTATTGAGTTAAATCCTTGACATTTTCAGTACCGCTAAAACCGGTGCTAGAGGCCAGTGAGGGATGTTTGGACTTTTAAAGTTATCCCTCATGTACATATTCAATTCAAACAGAGTGTGCAATTTTCATGCAATTATGTGATTTTAATGCTTCCGAGACTTTTTTCAGATATGTATGTATCACCACAGCAGATGTCACAGCTTTCCCACAGCTTCATAGTACTTACATGTGCCGTGTGGCAGAACGTAATTAGTAACTGTTTGCCTCGTACTTCAGTGTTGTTATAATTTTTGTCTAGTCCTTAATCATTGAATTTCCCCAGCGCTTTTAAGTGGCAGAAATAACTGTTTCCGGGTAGTTTATCGGAAACCCGGCGGGAGTCCCCAAGAAAGCTAGTATATTCCGGGCCTTACCTGCATTTGCCAACTTTGGCTTCTGAATTTTCGTGTACATGCCACTACATGCATACATGTTTATTTACTAGTTTTGACAATATACTTTATTTGTTTCTCATTTTGATTGTGAAACCATATAATTAATAAAAGGGTAAGTTGATTAGATGGGAATAATTCCTTCTTTTGCTGTTTACAATTATTAATTTTTTTAAGGGTAGCGGCATACACAGCTTTCTAATTACCGTCTTTCATTTGCTTGTTAAAATTCGTATATGAACTTAAGTGTTACCCTTGTGGTTCACTTTTTTTTAAAAATATAATTTCTGAACAGTATTTTATAAGGTTTTTAACTTTTATTGTTTAAAAAGGGGTTAATAAAATTGTAGACTGCTAGGTTTATTAGTACGGGCGGCCCAAAACATTTCTACAATTTATAAAATGCAGCTTTAAAATGAATATCTTTTAAAGATTCCTTGAATGTCTATTAAAAGGTTGATAACAATATTTAAATAAATTTCTTTTTATGTATTTTTCTCCTAAATGAATTTCCCAAATGTCGGATAATATGTTTAATATGTAATAAAATGTTAATACGCATTAAAGATAATATCATTAAAATATAATTTTTTCATTTCTTTTAATTGAATCCATTTTGCTCAGAATTTATCGAACATAAAATTTTCTAATTACCCCCCTTTAAATTTTCATTAAATGTAAATTCGGGGAATTCATTGGTGTTTAGAACTTTACAAGTTGATAAAATCTTTACTTGAGCGTCATTTTATGATTTAAAATGAGTTTCAGGATCTTTTAAACAAAAGACGCGATATGCAGAAATGAAATAACTGGATAGGAACAAACCACTCGAATGCCTGTATTACTATAACTAAAAATAAACTTTGAAACAAAAAACGTTGGATGATTTTTTGTGTGTTCATTACTCAAAACATTTTTATTGATATATTTTGATATAGCTGTTTGTCATTGGTTTGTTACTGTTCGTGTTTTATTACCATGCTGAATATACAATACAGATGTAATCGGTTTATCAGATAGGATTCACGTGTGGACATTATGCTGTTAGTCACTTGGCTTCTTGATCAAGCTTGCTTGTCTCCAAGATTTTTTAATTATTTCATAACATCTAGAGCATGATAGAATATTTTAAGATGTTCAAAAACATAATTTCCATAATTACATAGGTGGTTAAACCTCCTTACCAACGAAAGTCACAATTAATTTACCAGAGCACATTTCAGCCACCACATTTTCTTGGACAGGCTGTCAAGCAGCTTCGCAGTACTAACATGTAGTTGCATTCACTCTTAAATTGCAACGTGCTTGATAAACTTCAGTACATGCCGTGGTACTCTTAAGGTACTCTTTCGAAATGTGGGTACGATCCAATCACAGTGAAAATGAACTCTTCACCATCCGAGATTTTCGAAACCCCGGGTATTCCAGATTTTTAACTTCGAAGCCGAACGGTACGGATACTCCCAAATTTTCAAGGGCCATGCGCATTGTCTTTTTAAATATTTGACTTGGACCTGCCTTCCCCACCCTTCTATGTCTTTCAATTATCTTGGGGCAGACGTTGGAATATGTAAAATATAATAATTTATTGAATCAATCGGTTTGGCTTACATTTTCAATTATTGCGAAATCAACGAAAATTATAATGAACCAGAGAACCATCGCAAAAAATAAATTATCGTATCTTTCCTACATTAAATATACAATTGAAAATTTCAAAAAATCTGGAAAGACAAAGTGATCCCTCGGAAGCATTAATCACAACAAAATTACACGAGAACTTCAGACTCGGTTTGATTGAGTCTGTACATGAGGGATAATGAATATGGTGCAACATCCCTCAAAACGCCCCCCCTCGCACCGGCTTGAGCGGTACTCTATTCTTAGTCACAGGGGGGGTCTACACGGGGGCGCGAAGCTAGATTTAAAAGAAATAAAACGGTGCGGTCACAGACGAAAACACGCTTATTAGCGAGGGGCGCAGGGCGAAGTTTAATAAATAAAACTTTGCCTCTGCTAAATTTTAAAGAGTGGTTTCGTCCAACGACCCGCGCCAAGCGAAAAGTCGATAAATAACAAGTTAAAATGTTGGGGGCGCGTAGCGAAAACACTAGCGGGGCGCTAATATGGTGTTTTCGCTGTGCGCCCCCCGCCGTTTTATTTCTTTAATCTTGTCTTGCTCATTTAAACTTCGCCCGCGCTTCTCTTGCTAATTACGTGTTTTCGTTCCCGCGACCCCGCCGTTTTAACTTGTTAATTCTAGCTTGGTGGGTCGCGGGCGAAAACACGAAAATGGCACAAATCAACCATCATGTTTTACCTACGATACGAAAATGTCACAATCAAATAATCATAAAGTATTATGCAGAAAACTGTGAATATTATGAAAGAAACCCTACATAAGTATCTAGTCAGTGAACCTAATGTTTGCTTATCAAACTGTTAGGGTCTTTTTTCGGCGATAAAAGAATACGCGCACGATTTCATCGTTCTCTGTTTCTGAGGCACTTGAAAAAATTGTGCAGTCTCGTGCAACTTGCCGAATTTATTTTAATGAAAATCCCAATAAAAGTACATGTGTGTCATATATCTAATATTTGTTTCAGATATAAATGTTGTTATCGCAGTTTGAGAACTTATTCTTAAACTGATTAGATTTGATAGAATTTGATGTAACTGTGCCGCTATGATAATGTGAGAGTGACCGTTGCAATTTTTGTGTACAATCTTTTGTCTGAATAGGTAAAACAGGGTATTTAGAAGTGAATATGATTCAAATTCAGAAATAGAATTTTTTTGAAAAGTTCTCGATGGCAAAAGTTGGTTAAGTCACTAAGGATGCCATACAAATTAAATTGTATTCATGAGTTCGGAGCCACACAAGTTGTCAAACCTTTTTTTCCTTTTTCTTTCCCTATTTTTATTTTTACATGAGATGCAAATTAATTGGAAAATATAAAGGCCAGTTTTGTTATAATTTCGAATAAATTTTATAATATACCGGAAATAATAATTTTTATTCTGTGGGAGTGTGGTATTATATATAAGTACCAATTTGTAGTTACTTTTGCAGTGCACAAGTTTTTCGTGCCAACTTAACTATAGTTGAAACAATTTAAAATGTACATGTATGCCATTCCGTATCAGGTTTTGCACCAACTTGCTACATATAGGCAACATTTTAAAACAAAAGTAAATGAGAAGTTTATTTTAGAAAATAACACACGCCGCTAATAATCTTTACAAGAAAAAAAGAAAAATTCCTTAATTTCGATTGATAAATTTATACAAAACAATTTTGGGAAACCGAACCTGGCTGTCTTGCATTGATATGGTAACTAAAAATTTACCACAGATCAACTTACCTACTGTGTTTACGGGGCCGCCAGTTGGTAAATTTTTGGTCGATTATTTTAATTTATATGGCAAAGCCGCTTGACTTAAAGATAATAAACAACAACATGATAACTTGTTTTACACCGTTAAAAGTTTGGACTTCACAAAACCGGGTGCCACTAAATAATTATCCGAAACGCACAGTAGATTCAAATATATTCAATACAGGCGATTAGCTACGGTATACGCACATTTATACAGATAAGTAATTTTATTTCGACATGCATTTTCATCACGAACACTATTAAATAAACGATAATAAAATCAAACAGTGTTATGCTTTTCGACGACAATACAAACAGTGCGATGACGAAATGCGATAGTGCGATGGCGACAATTTGCGATAGTGCGATGACGACAATGCGATAGTGCGATGGCGACAATGCGATAGTGCGATGGCGACAATGCGAATGGCGACAGTGCGACAATGCGATAGTGTGATGCCGATAATGCGATGCCGACAGTGCGATAATGCAATGGCGACAATACGATAGTGCGATGGTACTAGAAATTTACACATTATACATAATTTTATCTATATAATTATCTAAAATAAGGGAAGGTCAGCAATTTTCAGTAGTTTTAACTTGGTCAAGCAGTTTTTTCGCCATGAACGAACATGAATCAATTTCTTGAAGAGCACAATTCTATCTTGCTACATATTCCATTAAATCGAATATTCCCAACCCTACCAATACCTACCAATTTTTTAGCGCTCCTTTTGTACTATACACCACCGTTAATTTTCATCAATATATAAGAATTGGGGCATTTTTTGAATTACTTAGTAAACCGGAGGCGCCCGATCTATTTTCTAAAAGACAGTAAAATAAATATGATGAGATCCAAACATTGCTATAAACTAGATTCTGTGTCCACATGTTTTAATAATATATATATTAAATAATATATAATATATATATAAGGTTAGATATGTGCAATGTAGTTTCCTTCAAAACAGCTTAAAAACTTGCGATGTAAAAGAAAGAAAATATTTTGTTACAAGTATTCAAACTAATTACAACGCATTCAAAGTTAAAAAAGTAGCGTTGCTTATTAGAATTGTCAAATACATGTACGCGGATGAATATGATTTTAATCAATTAAAATGCTATTTTTTGCGATGGTCAGGATATACAGGAAAAATACATACAGATATACAGTACGATTGCGATTAGCAACGATCAGAAAAATACCACAGAGCTTGCCAGCCCTTTGATTATTACTTTGGGACAATACTCCGCCTTTTCATGGAATGGCACTTCTGTTTCACCATTGAAGGTTCCATGATACCGCGGTTTGAATACATCTGCGGATGTTTCTAAATTCAAATTTTCACCATTTCATGTTTTAAAATGCTGAATTCTGCTTTAGACGGGTGCCAGGGGGGCGTAGACGGTAGTTTTTGCACTTGACATTACCGTCCATAAACAGGGTCAATTCAAACCAAGTCTGCAACATTTTCAAGTTTGAAGTGTTTGGCCTTGAGGGATGACCATTTCCGTGCTTTATAACGCTGCCGATTAATACGTGCAAATTCATTTTTCTTTTTTTGTTTACATTTTTTGAAGACAATTATTGATTTGATCGAAAAAAATATCTGGAAACATAGTGATCCACTGAAAAGCATTAATCACAACAAAATTACATGAAAATTGCAGTCTCAGTTTGATTGGAGTCTATACATGAGGGGATAATAAATAAGTGGCAACATCCCTCACGCCCCCTACAGATATTATAGCACAGAAAACAATAAAATAAGAAACGAGCAGTATTTTTGTTGTTTTTTACCCGAAACTAAAGCATTTTGGTAGCTTTTGTATGTATTTGTGGTACTCTCCGAATTGGAGGTTGAAAAAAATTAAAAATCAAGCTTTGACAGTTGGGCGCCAAACAAGATAAATTTTTTGAAAAATCTAAACGCATGACAGACACTTTATTGGTCATTTTTGAAAATGCCATAGCTTGCACTGCGTGTAAGTGATATTTTTTTTTTTTTTTTTTTTTTAAGGAATCGGGCGGATTCTAGAGTATGCTGCACCTTCATGAAGATTGCCCATATTGGTATATTTTTAGGTGTGATTTTTGGCTGGGTGGGGGTAAATATAAATTACTGTCAGTCATTTTTTAAGGAGCAATGCATTCAAATTATTATTTTCTTCAAATGTATGTCATAAATCATTGAATAAATGCTGTGCAAACTGGTTATCTGCCTGTGAAACAGATTTTGAAATATTTGGAATTTGTGTTTCGAGCCACACTGAATTACAAAAATAGTTCATTTTAGGTCCCCTGCCCCCTTCGTGTTTTGATTTAATGCAAATGATGAGTACTCTTTAAGGGGCGGTAACTTTTCCCATTTTCGCTTTCAACTAGAACATTTCCTTCTTAAATTGAGGTTAATATCCTAAACAAATGATAGTTTAGCGCAGGATTGATTCCGTATGATTTGATGATGGGCCACTTAATTCTTTACACTCCTGCCCAATCCTGGTAAATATAGTACCATCAGAATAAAATTGAAAATTAAAACATTCCACAGACCATTTTTTAATGACAACTAAAACATTTTACAAAAATTGGACTATATTTTCCTTTGGATAGCAATTTAATGATTAAAAAAAAAAATCAAAGAAAAAATGTTGTTTTTTTTTATTGATAATATTTTGCCATGGCAAACTTTTTTGTAATTGCCATGGACTTGCCATGGCAAATTTTTGCCATGGAATTGCCATGGCAGAAATTTGCCATGGCATTTCTATGGCAAAAATTTGCCATGGCAAAATGAAAAAAAAATAGAGATTGCAATAAAAACATAAGAATAGCACCAATAACATGTCATAGGATAAGTTTTTAGAATGTTTTGTGAGGTTTTAAAAAAATAATTGCCATGGCAAATTTTTCCATGGCAAAAGTAGGAAAAAAAAATCTTGCCATGGCAATTCTAATTTGCCATGGCAAATTATTTGCCATGGCAAAATGCCGAAATGCCATGGCAAAACACACTTTGCCATGGCAAATGCAAAACTTTCAATGCATTTTTACAAAAAAGTATTAAAGATAGAAAAACAAAACATATTAACTTTTTAAACCATTTAGTAAATATGACAATTTAAGATAGTTTTCATTTTTTTAAAGCGCGTAAAAAATAGGGGTTGAATTTGCCAAAAACTGGCGCGGCAAAAAGAAACCGGCAGCTATTCTAATTAAAGATAATCCCGTATAAATTTGGTAGATGAGAACAAAGAGGGCTTTTATCATTGCCAATACAGTTACAAGTGCAGAACAAGTACTTCAACTATCAGCACTTTGTGATGCACAATAATCTAGTATAGATAACCAATTGACCATCATTTCTAATTGTTAAAAATGTCGTAATTACTTATTGAATAGTTTGTCCTCACAATCACTCAATTGAAGTTCAGGATAAGGTGTTTTCGTCCGTACTTGCTCCCAGTCTTCGCACAGCAAATGTTCATCCTTTGGTTTTCCACAATAAAACGGCATACCGGAGTTCATATAAGTCAAGTTACAAAGTTTCTGTATAAATCTGTGTTCTTAAATCAGGTGTGTATGGTTCGGATGAACAAGTCATATCGTCTTTGTATGTTCGACTTTTGAATAACCCATTAAATGTTTTTTCGTGCCTAAAACCTGGAATTTAAAATATTTCCAATTCTTATATCTATAATTAAAAAGTAACAAAATACTAATTATGTTTACATTACAATAAAGGATAATAATTAGACTGTCCTTGTTTGGATTTCATGTCGATTTTTACACATTATTCTTGGTCATATCTCGGCACCGGCTGTCCTTGTAAATTAATCGGTACTTACGTTTTTGTCGCAGTCGAACGACTATTCATCTCAAATTGTTTATTAATCAGTGGTGAGAGAGGCACATTACCAACAGACTCTACATCCGAAATTAATAGTAATGGAGAAATTATACTTCGCATAAAATATGTTCAAAGCAGCAATCTTTAAATTTCTTATCCGATGCTCTCCGTATTAAGCTTAGCGGTCCCTATTCTTTAACCATAATAGGATAGGTAATAGGTATAAGCATAGATGTTAACTGTACACTGATTATAGGATTAATAAGTTGGTCAATTGATAAAGGGATTAGTATGATGTCAAAACAAGGGGGAGATAATTCTGGAAATAGTCTTGCTAGAGAATTTAACCTTCTCAAAAATGTTGAGTGATAATAAGAAACATATATATGAAGTTTGAAGTAGATACATTAGCAAATAAAGAAGTTATTTTAAAAAGACAACATTTTTTTCTCATTAAAAATCTTAGTTCAAGGGAGGTAACACTAATTTTTGTGCTAGAGTTGTAAACCTTGTCACATATGATGTGGTTGATGACTAGAAACTTATATTTAAAGTTTGAAGTGAACACCTTAAGAAATAAAGAACTTAAAGTCAAAAAGCTGAAAAATTTATATCAGAAATCTTGAAATTCAGTCTATTTGTTGCCATAGCAACCAGAATGTTCAACATAAGAAGAAAAAAATGTACATGATCTCCAGACTGCCATCTACCCATATTTCAAGTTTCATAAAAATATTTTCAGTACTTTTTGAGTTATCACTGGATCCAGTTTGTGTGTTAACTTTGCCATATTTTCAGACAATTTGTTGCCATAGTAACCAGAATTTTCAACATAGGAAGAATAAAAGAAGTGCATAATCTTCATACTGCCATCTATCCATATATCAAGTTTCATAAAAATATTTTCAGTACTTTTTGAGTTATCGCGGGATCCAGTTTTGTTGACTGACGGACTGACAGACAGACGGACAGACAGACGGACAGACAGACGGACGGAGGGTAAACCTTAAGCCCCTTAAACCGGTAGGGGACTGATTAGTCATTCAGTGTAAAAGATTTAAATATGTTTCCTTTTGATAAAAGTAAGAATGATTCATTGAGAAAAAAGTCATATTGAATCCATGAATAGATACACAGTGTAAATGGCTCTAACCGCAATAAACTTTTAGTTTACTAGATTTGATACTGAATTCTATTGTATACTCGTATTACGATTACTACGAAAGCCTAATAGTGTCAAATGAAATAAAAAATAAAAATGCAAAGGCGTTATAACGCGAATAAAGGCGTAGTAACGCGAATCAAAAGGCGTAATTACCCGAATCAAAAGGCGTAATTACGCGCAAAAAAGGCGTAGCAACGCGAATAAGCGCGTTATAACGCGAAACAAAGGCGTTATAACGCGAATAAAGGCGTAATTACGCGAATCAAAAGGCGTACTAACGCGTATCAAAAGGCGTAATTACGCGAATCAAAAGGCGTAATTACGCAAAACAAAGGCGTTATAACGCGAATAAAGGCGTAGTTACGCGAACCAAAAGGTGTAGCAACGCGAATCGAAAGGTGTACGCGAAAAAAGGCGTAACAACGCGAATAAGGGCGTTATTACGCAAATCAAAAGGCGAAATTACGCGAAAAAAGGCGTAGCAACGCGAATAAAGGCGCTATAACGCGAATCAAAAGGCGTAATAACGCGAATCAAAAGGCGTAATAATGCGAATCAAAAGGCGTAATTACGCGAATAAAGGCGTTATAACGCGAAACAAAGGCGTTATAACGCGAATAAAGGCGTAGTAACGCGAACCAAAAGGCGTAAATAACGCGAATTTAAAAGCGTAATAACGCCTTTATTCGCGTAATAACGCGAAACAATAGGCGTAATTACGCGAATCAAAAGGCGTACTAACGCGAATAAATGCGTTATAAACCGCGAATGAAAAGGCGTAATAACGCGAACCAAAAGGCGTAATAACGCAAAACAAAAGGCGTTATAACGCTAATTTAATACCATATAAATGCCAAACAGTGGCCTATTAATCTATGGAAGGAAGAACAATGTTGATTTAAATGAATTGATCTAGATGTACGTTTTATTATATGCCCGAAAGAATTTCGGGCATATTATTTTATACCCCTGGCGTCCGTACGTGCGTGCGTCCGTCTGTCTTTCTGTCTGTCCGTCCGTTAGCAATTTGGTTTCGGGAGCATAACCTAAGTTCCATTTGGCCCACAATATTCAAACTTCGTAGGAGGATTGTTATTTGAAGGAGGTAATACTTTATAACCTATAAGTCACCAAGTCATCTTATATTGGCAAATATTAAAGAGTCTTTATAAGTTTTTGACAAATAGTTTGCATAATTACTGTGCAAATGGAATGAAAGTTATTGTAAATGTATATTGTATTATTGTATACGAGTTTATATCTTGAGCAATAAATTAGATCAATATTGGTCTTCCTTTCTTGCGAATTTGATTAGTATAAATATGGTATTAAATTGGCATTATAATGTGTTTTAATTTGCGTTATTACGCCTTTTGGTTCGCGTTACTACGCCTTTATTCGCGTTACTACGCCTTTTAATTTGCGTTATTACGCGTTTATTCGCGTTATTACGCCTTTTGATTCGCGTTATTACGCCTTTATTCGCGTTATTACGCCTTTTTATTCGCGTTATAACGCCTTTATTCGCGTTACTACGCCTTTTGATTTGCGTTATAACGCCTTTATTCGCGTTATTACGCCTTTTGATTCGCGTTATATAACGCCTTTATTCGCGTTACTATGCCTTTATTCGCGTTATTTACGCCTTTTGATTCGGCGTTGCTACGCCTTTATTCGCGTTCTTACGCCTTTTTGATTCGCGTTGCTACGCCTTTATTCGCGTTCTTACGCCTTTTGATTCGCGTAATAATGCCTTTATTCGCGTTATAACGCCTTTGCATTTTTATTTTTTATTTCATTTGACACTATTAGGCTTTCGTAGATTACCATATTGTCATAGGTCAAACAATGTGGGAGGTTTACCATCTGTATTTAAAAAAATGATGTAAAATAAATCTTATTTCAAAAATAAATGGATAACATCATAAATCAGACAAAATGTTAAGAATGTTCTTCAAAAATCAGCAGGACTTGAACTAACAACCCATGCAAACTTTATGCATCCGTTTAAAATGAATTCTGCTAAAAAGGGGGTTCTGCAAAAGGTATAGTTATACAATAAAAGCAAACTAGAACTTTGTCCATAGGACACGGGTGGCCCCACACTCCACCAATTTGTGAATTTTATTTCTCTAGGTCAGATATATTTTTTTTGGCTACACGTGCCCAAGTTGATAACTAAAAATCTTTTATTAAGTAAAGGGGCATATACTACAAATACTGAATAACTCCACAAGAAAACCCCTAGGTGCATAAGTACACATGCTGACCAGCATTCTTGTAAACTTTCAGGCCTACATGTCATAAACATTTTGAGTTACGTGCAACACAAGTAAGATATTGTAAATTTTTACTATGTCAAGGGCAATAACTCTAAAACACTAAATATATTAATATGAAAATACCCAGGTGCACAACAGCACATGCTGATCAACATTCCTGTAAGGTTTCATGACTCTAGGTCAGTTACTTTTTGAGGAACGTGCGACACAAAAAGGGAGCGGACGGACGGATGGACGGACTGACGGACAAGGGTAAATCTAAATCCCCCCTATAGTGGGGGCACAAAAACCAACTCACTATAAATCAGTCAAAGCATGTGAAAGAATGTATTCTATATACAACTTCTAATAATTGTCTGTCTTTTTTCGGGGCGTCTGGACTGAAATTTAAGCACAATGTTATTGTTTTATTTTCTTTTTTTTCTTTTCAATTAATATACGAATAATTAATGCATAATGTTATAGCCAACAATTGTATTCCTGGAGTATAGAACATACGGAACACTGTACAAATCTTACTATTTAACACTTTGCTAAGATTGTTGCTTTGACTGCTGATACTGTCAAAGGTTTTTAATAGCCATTGAATATTTTATTACGTATTGTTATGATTGGAAATTATCAGTAAATATAGAAAAGTCTAAGAAGGTTGTATTCAGAAAAAGTTTGTTATCTATCCCGCCAAGATAGACGTATTTAACAGCCAACTACAATCTGTTAATGGACTAGCACATGTTGGATTACTTTTTTGTCTGCTAACAATTCCTGTAAAAGATGACTAGGAACAAAGCTTATAAAGCCAACAGTTATCATCATTGAAACATTTAAACCCCTATGTCTTGTAAACTGTTGGATGCTATGATTGCTTTTGTATGGCACAGAAAGTTTGGGCTTTGAATACTAGTATTTGTTAAATTTGCGAAAAAAATCATATTCATGCATGCACGAGAAATATGAATAGACCCGTACACTTTTGTCATGCTGTTGTCATTGGTGAATGTGGAATATACTCAATCTATATTTAGCAAGCATACGCTGTAAATAATGTTGATTGAGAATTCTTTAAATACCAGGCTAATGACATATTACGATATTATTTTATGGTGTTCTATGATGTATTATTATAGGATGTAGATATTTGGTATCCTACAGTTAAATTACAATGACCATTTAAAACATGGTTAGATTTAGATTGCATTTATTGAAAACAAAGTTAACTTAAAAACAGATGGATTTAAAGTTTAAAGAACATGATTACAATATTGACAATGCCAATGACATGTAAATGTATAACTTATTTCCTATATTATTAGTATTTAGTTTTTTTCTAGCATGAAATAACCTTGATAGTGTTGCCATTAAGAATTTAGATGCATTAAAATCTAGATCGACATTACTTCAAAATGTTTTTATAACTTAAATTGTGACCAATGATATTTAAAAAAAAATGTGCAAAACGTGAAACCCTGTTCTTGGTTTTTTTTGTTTTTTTTTTGTTATTTTTAATAATTTATTCTCTTCTTTGTGATCATACAGTAATAGAATGTACAAACAAGATAACTACATTAGAAGTAATACAAAAAACATACAACATATTCCTAAATATATAACAACAAGATAAATACATGTATAACTGAACATAATGCACACACAAAACAGCATACATACATCTCGGGTACCATCAGTGATACGTGCTCGTATTCGAGTAACCTAATGCATAATTATATATATTAAGAAGCACAAAAATGTTAAGATAATGAAATGAAAATAAAGCAGAAGATACATCTTCAGTATTTGACTATTTGTTAACTTAATTGTTTTTATTCGTGAAAGATACATATTAACACATGTTATATATTATTACTGATCGTGTTACGGAAAAAACAAAACTTCTTAATCATTGTTTTTAAAATGGACATTTACTAAAAAAATATGAACGGTAAAGTTATTATTCTTGCTTTTTTCTTAATAAGATTTATATTTCAAAGTTATAAAATTGATATATTAAATACGTTTTGAGTAATTTATGCATCGGACAATTTAAAAAAAAGGGTTATCACTAGTTTTCCGAAGGAAATATATATAATTCTTATACACTGCGCCTGTCACACTAGACTGCGCTTTCACTGCGTTTGCACGGCGTTGTTAAATTTAACAAAGCATCGCGAGATCGCAATAAAAATGTGATATTATTGATGACATTGAGACTTCACGGTTTCTTCACAGCGATCATGGCGATGCTAAGGAGCTTCCACGGCTTTTTAATGGGCGATTAACTGCGTTTGGAATGTGCTTCTGCTGCGCTTTTGCGCTTCCGCTGCGCTCCACTTACGGCGCTCATACGGCGCTCTCTAAATCGAAAAGCTCCGTTTTCCTAACTTTTTCTTAAAGAGATTCCCGTTTAAGCTCTTAAAATTATTTTAAAATGTCTACAACAACATATATATTAGTTTGTAATGTATGTTATGTAAAATCATTACTTGAAAAATGTAAAATGAATGTGTAATGTAAAAAGGAAATTGTAATTAAAAGGGCCTTTAAAAAAAAGTGCCGTGCTCACGCAATATAAGCGGTGTAGAGACGCCGCACAATCTCTGTACAAGCAATGTGGAGACCCACTGCGTTCATTTGGTTACCCTTTGTGCTTTCACAGCGCTCCTACCGCGCTGTAGGAGATGCTACTGAGTTGATATGGCGTCCTTGTTGCGCGCTCTTATCAGAAAGCCGATAGAAGGCGTTTGTTTTGAGCATACTTAAAATGCGCGCCGCCGGTCGGCGTTCTATGCGATGCCGCTACGATGCTGCGGCGATGTTTGTGATCGAACTGCGCTCACTTCGACGTTCTAAACTTTTTTGGACACCATGAGAACGCTCCCTAGTGTGACAGGGGTTTAATGATATTTATTCATCCATAAAGTATTCAGTTTATATATGTAATGCTTTTTGGGTAACACACCGGACAAAAAAATGCGGGATTGAAGGACGGGTGGAGACTATTACCACTCCCCTGCTTCAAAAATATCATATTATAAGTATAAGACACCTACCTGAGTCCTTATACGATAATTTGTGGCAATTGTTTCTCTTGGATAAGCAAGAACTACTATTATTGAAGACGTTCCTGACCAAAATGCTTCACATGTCACAAAATGAGTACCATTCATATTGTCGGTGACCACACAGGGAGCGGATGCTTGCAATTGTTTGTTCTCTATCGTTGCTGTTAATTGATCTCCTCCAAACATTATTCGTTTACCATATCCATCCTTCATTGTAACAAGAATGGTGATATAATCACCAATATTGTATGGTTGGTCCTTATATTCTACAAAATTGTTAAATTCATGTAAAATTTAGATATTTTTAGACGTTAAATTCAACTTTATTCCCAGTTAATTCTAATTTAAAATTTTAAATAATATTTTAACGCATAAAGACGGGCTGTCTTCATGTGTACTTTCGTAATAATATTTAAGTAAATAAATACAGGCAATTTTGAGTTAAAGATAGGCAATTTAGACTGAAACCAGCTCATTTACAATGCTTCCATTCATAAACATAACATCTGATCTAATATATATTCCATGTAAATTATCATGTTTTGATATGACTACTGTCCAACAATAATTGCCTGACATTTTTGCAAATCAAAAATACAAAGAGCTGCCAATCTTAAAATCATTCTTATTTATCAGTTTAAGAAAACAATTTTGTACGATGACTTTTAAATGGTTCAAAACAAAACGAAACAGCAAATGATTAAACGAGAGCTTTCTGGGGGAATATCGTCATTCCTTTTTATTCGTTTTTTTATATTCAATATAAGGTAAGTATATATAATACTGATCAAATAGCTTGGATGATTTTACTTTTTGCAAACAAAAAATCGTAAAGTGATGTTTTATTCGAATTAGTACTCACCTATAAAAGACAGAGAGGAATGCTTTACCGATGCCGACAGATTTTCATCCGTGCATGGTTCAATTTTGAGAGCTTCTTTCTCCAGTATTATGTTATAAAATCTTGCATCACGTGGGTCACTCACGTCACTAGAGAAACGCTTTAAACTACAAACAAGAACAACTTCAGAATAATGATATTATGGAGACAAATGAACACATTTTGGATAGCATTCACTTGTATCTAAATCTCATAGACGCTACGTTATATAATGTGCCAACAAAATAAACTTTCGTGTTGTTTTAAATTTTTCTTGCTTTTTTTACGTTTTTCCTTTCTTTTTGTGTGAGGTCCATTTACGGGGGTAGCGCATGTTTATAGTTGCCCTTGTCTGTTAGTCCCGCTTTTACACTGACATGTCCTCACTTTCCTTCTATATTATAGACACTGACAGATCTAAATAAATGAGCTTTAGTATTTTATAAACAAGCAACGTTCGCTTAAGATATTAGAACAAATAAACAGGTCTCTTATTATTAAGAGCCTTTGCTTTAAGGTGAAGC
Source organism: Ruditapes philippinarum (assembly GCF_026571515.1). Lineage (NCBI taxonomy): Eukaryota > Metazoa > Mollusca > Bivalvia > Venerida > Veneridae > Ruditapes > Ruditapes philippinarum. The sequence continues at coordinate 46,044 of NW_026855736.1, read as the reverse complement.
GGCGTTATAAAATTTCATCATTGCATACATAAATTATAATTTTAAGTAAATGTTCACGAATTTACCTTAAGTCTGTTTCCCATGTTACCGCTGCTGCTGGAAATGGCCTAATATGGAAGCTGTATACTAAAGTATCTGTGGACATATAAACCATCAACAGGGTGGCTAATATTACTATACAGGTCACGTATTTCCACACATTTCTGAAAGTAAAACTGATGTTGACTAAAGTAAAATCAATGGAAAACAATGGAAAACATAAACTATATTATATACATAAGTAGTGTCCGTGGCGGACTGGTAAAGGTCAGTGATTTCAAACCAACGCCGCGGGTTCAAATCCTGACAGGGACTTTGATTTCTATCATGTGAGGAAGCTATTCAGCTAGCTTACGGAACGTCGGAGGTTTTACTCAGGTGCCCGTTCGTGCCTATAATAATGCACAAAAGAGAAACTGAAGTCTTCCTCCTGCAGTAAAGCTGGGACCTATACTGTGTCGGTGAGACGTAAAACCATGTGTATAAAAGTAAAAGATTGAGTTTTGTTTCGCTTTCTTTTCCTTTTGTCATTTCAACTATACATTAACTGCAGAACAGTAACACTAAATATTAAATAACTAATTCCGCTCAAAGGCTCGGTTATTTTTCAGTAACAATAATTATGATACATGTAATTCTGACATAAATATGAGACTTTTTTACCGGAACAACCATTTTCCTGTACCGTCATTTAAGGTGTTTTGTTTATGTTAATTGTAAAATATTCATTTATTCATTTATTTGTAATTTGTTTTAATCTATATTGTGTTTGTTTATCATGTAACATGTTTACCTTTATGCCGAAATAAATATATCTATCAAACTATCTATTATATTACCTTTTTTTGTAGAAGTAATTCAAAATCGATTATTTTTATTCATTATTTCCTTTCTTTTGTACACCGAACATTACACCATGAATTATGTTAAAGCAGCACGCCTGCAGTTTGATACTAATTTTCATGAAAATTGAAAATGTATTTAAAAGTATAGACCTTTTTACGACGCGGTCCGTTGCTATGAAAAATCGACCGGAATTAGAATTTTCTCGCGCATGCGCAACCTGCGTATGGCAAGAAATCCTTCGCCCTACATAGAAATATAGTAAATGTTCATAGACAATTCCGAGTTAGTTCAAGGTAAACGGTAGAAAATTATATAAAATAGCTTTCAACAAATATAGAAAAGATGACTTTATAGCTTTGTGGCAAGAATGCCATAAAAAGGCATGGAAAAGATACTTGTTAAAGTATTAACGATAACGGAACTGCATGACACTGAGATCATTTTTTAAAGAAGATGTGGAAATATATCTATTAGCAAATGGAAAGTCAACATATTTGCTGTTGAAAAAGTTCATTTAAAAACAAAAGAAATTATATAACATGAAATGGAGATTAATTATCATTCAGAAAAATATCAGAACAGGTGATAATGCATTTTTAGTGTTCAATATACCTGATTATATCCTTTATCCGATCTTCCTGTGATGCGAAAAGAAAAATTTAAGTCACATAAAAAGTTTTTAAATAATTGATTGTTTTTTCAAAATCTTGAGACGTTAAGATGGGTTTTTTGGAAAAGATATCACAGACATTTTATCCGCTTCTTCGTAAAACATGTTATTTTCAATAACGCACGTGACACAATTTTTCTCTTCTCAAAATCCATAAACATTGATCGGTATATTTAAAAGTTACATAAATTATACAAATACAAATAACTTTATTGCAAATAAAACATTATTACAATATTTATAGCATAACAAAACATATATATATATTTATGAAAATGAGATCTGACATGGAATGAAAATATAATATAAACACTATTTCCTGAAAGGTCTTAAAATTACCATTTTAATAAGCGTAACTGATTAACTATATCATGATATTTAAACGTCCCGGTTCAATGAACAAACGTTTGCGTGCCATTCTGTTTGACACTTACCGCCTGACCAATCCAGTTATTTAAAGGAAGTGTACCATACAAATTGTGTAATATTATGTAATACAGGGGTAATAAAATTTAATCTTTATCACCCTGCTGTTTCAATTTAAATTACTGATGGAAAAGTCGTCTAATGATACCTTGAACAAAGATATGTGTGTGCCCGTTTTGATCATTGAATTATTACTCCCGCACATTTTCGTAGATTTCTTAAAAATAAATTCACGTTTTCTGTACTTACCGCATTAAGTCATCCCAAAATTGATATTTCTTGGGTGAAATAACATGAAACAGCATCCATTAAAGCCTTAAAGTATGATAAACTGTAGACATCGTTATTGCTTTCTGCCCTACGCAGAATGCGCATGCGCGAAATGCAACATTCGTTGCTATGAAAAATCGTATTGTAAAAAGGTCTATAATATTGTGGAGTTACCAAAATAATGCAATTTACACATTATCAATGGCACTTTCAACTCATGTAAATAACCATAAAGAGGTCAAAATATCCAGTTATAGCCCTTACTGCGTTAGTACCGCATAAGAAATATAGTTATAAATACTGAAAAATCAGTCATTAATGGCACATAACATGTAAATTATTACCAGAATTTTGAATCTTTATGCTTTTCCTAAAGTCTTAGTACATTTTTCTCAGGTTTGATTTTATTGAAATATTTTTGCTCATCTGGAGGCGTGCAGCTTTAAAGCGTGTCTTAAAATGATTGGCGTGATTACTGTGGCTTTTTCAGTGTATATGCTCAATAAAGCTCGATCTGTCATGCTTTGTTGATTATGTTTGACTATCTGACCTTGTATATTATACAATTTAAACAATGTCTAGCGATTGTGAACCGGTCAGGGGCGAGATATCAAGATTTTTTAGCATTTCGCCTCTCGTCGGACTTTTCCGTATAGAAAATGTGGTGACAGTATTCTTTCGCGTATATATAAATATGTACCAAGCACTGAATATTTAAATTGCCCATTATAGATGCGCTGCGTTTATGTTTTGCATTTTATTTGTGATCAATGAATATATTGAAGAATATGAATGCTAAGACACAGGGATAAGACGCTTTGATTAGATATCCCCTACGGCTAGCCTCTCTCCCCTTCATCCAGTCCCTGTTACAACCCTAGAATATCATTTAAATTCAATTTTAACAATTAGTATTCATTTACAATAATACGACACTATTTAACAATTTTCATTTTACCTCTTTGTAGTATATTAGTTATACAAGGGTAGCAACTACTTCGCCCTTCCAGTGCTTTGATTCTACCCAAGTTTACATTCAATGTCATAAATCAGCCAAATTTCTATAAATATTATATATATTTTCAAAAACTTGGGCTCAATCAATAGAGTATTGATATATGTATGCAATGACATATTCCATATTAAGCACTGTGAAGAAGAACACCGAAACAGCCGGTAATGTGAAATTTGACAAGATCTGATTCACGTACGACTGAATCGCTAAAAGGAGGCAATGTTGCTTAAGAAATACCATTGCAGTAACTGGGACTGGAGGAAGTGGGAAGGGTCGGGAGGGGGTGGGGTGAGCGTAGGGGAATGTAATTTAATTTAATTTAATTGTCGTCAATGTTATTTGCTGGTTTGTAGCAATTTGAAGGTATATATGGTGGGAACGTATCATTTTACATCTAGTTATATCGATAACAAGTATAGAATATCCTTTAAAACGCCAAAACTAGATGTAAAATGGTAGCTCAATGATCTAGTTTTTTTAATCGTCATTGTTAATTGGATAAATAAGACATGGTGTTCTATTGATATAACATTATATACATTCAACATTGTATAGGGAAGTCAAGTCTCCCTCGACTGAATTTTTTTTTTCAATATAAGACAAAAGAAAATTTGAATAAATCTGTTCTTGATTATTTGCTCAATCTTATTATGAAATGCTATATTTTACCGGTTTGGACCGTTTTTATTTAATTTAGGGTTTATTTTTCTTTTTTTTTTTTCCTGTCTCTGATATTTCATTAATCTACAAACTTGATAATGAAAATCACAATAATTTCGCTAAAGTTTCATTTAAAAGAAAATGTCTGTTTATTTAAGGTGACCTCCCCATTCTGATGATATCCTGAACTAATTATTTCCGAAGTCCAGCTTAAGTTTATAAATATCATGTACGTCTGAACGTCCGATCGACGCTTGGTAAATCGTGGCGCTCACCGGAGCAGTATATTATACTGTATTCTATTTCAAATCTTTGCATCACTGTAACTAATAGTCTTTTTACCATAGTTTGTGTGGTGTTTAGGTATCACTATGTCATTTTTAATAAACGTGGGCTGCAAGCGCCGTTTGTAATGTGTAAATTAATATCTTTGTTCACTTCACAATTTTTACTTTCATATACATTTTATTGAATATCCATGAAAATTATCATGAATCTGGAGGCATGATGCTTTAATGGTTATTAGCCAATATTGATTGCTCACTAGTTCATATGGAACGCCATAGCTGCCTTATAAACACGCATCTTAATGGTTATTTCGTTTAGATAAATGGTGATTTGGATAAATGGTGATGTCGTTATTATAGATGGCGCTATGGTTTTGATATGTGGTGATGTCGGTTTCACATATGGTGATGTCTGATGTTATTTAAATATATGGTGTTGTCGTTTTGATAGATGTTGCTGTCGTTTTGAAAGACGGTGTTGTCATATTAGTTTATTATAATTGTACTTAGACATTTTGCCAAGCAATTTGAGAATTTTTTATTAGTAAAATCAAAATGTCTTCTCATCCTTTACTTATTCATACTTCCGTAGATTTGGAAATAGTAGGTTACCTAGGAAGGAACGTTATTGTGTTATTGTAACATACATGATTTGAAAGATGAATTTCATTTTATTATCATTTGTCAATGTTATGATGATTATAGAAAAAACATATTCAAACTTATTAATACTTTAGACCTATCGTCCACAAGTTGTTAGATCTTAACAAGTTGCTTTTGAAAGTCTTAGCACTGTATATCAAAAATGCATTATCTCTTTGAACTACATTTACTTACAATTAAGTGTAGTTCAGCCTCACAAGATAAACGATTTGAAATGTAAATATGTTATTTCACTGTGACAATTATGCATATTGGATATTGTTAATTTGTATATATTTGTAAATGTGATGATGTACTTATTGTTAAAGTCGTGAATAAAATTGTTGCTCCGTTCTGTTTATCAAAACAACATCACCATCTTTAAAAAAACATCCCCTTTTACCAAAACCACATCACCATATATAAAAACATGATCAACATATTTCAAACCGGCATTGCCATACTAGTATATCAAAACGACAGTACTATCTATGAAAACAGCATCATACATCATACAAAACGACATAACCCTCTAACAAAACGACATCACAATCTATGAACACGACATCATCATACATGAAAACGACATCATCATATATGAAAACGACTTCTCCATCTTTCAAAACGACATCACCATCTATCAACACGACATAACCATATATGAACACGACATCATCATATATGAAAACGACATCACCGTCTATCAAAAAGACATCATACATGTATATGAAAATGTCAAATATAGAGGATACTCAAGCTTGTTCTATGAATACAGGATTTATTTTCATTGAGTGGAATGAAAATGAATATTTCATTAGAAATATGATAATTTTCATACAACATGATGAAAATAAATCCTGTATTTATGGAAAAAAATTGAAATTTCTGTTTATTAAAAATAATTTTCTCTTTTTTGACATTACAATTTGAAAAGCTTTCCCTTAAATGTATTTGAACGGGCAGAAAGTAGTCCGACATGACAACAGTGAGGATATGGAAAATATTTTTCACTGCAGTAAAACACGAAGAACAAAAATATGCCTTTTCTTTCATCAATATTTCTCAATTTTCATTTATAAGTATATAATAAATGAAAACAATATCACAATATATGAAAACGACATCGCCATGTATGAAAACGACATGACCATATATGTAAACGACATCACCATATATGAAAACGACATCACCATATTTGAAAACGACATCGCCATTTATGAAAACGACATCGCCATTTATGAAAACGATATTTATCCAACTAACAGCATCAGTTATCAAAAGGACATCACCACTTTAGAAGTGTGTATATAAGGCAGCTATGGCGTTCCATACATTCAATTATTTTTAACCAGTGATTAACAATACGATAAATCAATTGACACGACACATTTCTGTGTTGATCACTAATCGGTCTACTAGCCATGACGTCAAAAACATTATTTTTAATAAAAGTTATATTTAAATCATCTAATGTATGTATGTGTAGGAGTTATATGAGCTAACGGAGGTTGCGGGTGTGAATCCTGGTCAAATTATAAAATACAAATTATTCCAAAACATAATTTACGTCAAAAGACAATTATATTCATGTCTCCTTGGAATAAAGAAAAGTTTTATTTCTTATTTTCTGGTCACATAAATAAAAGTACAAGTTGTATTCTGTCACTGATAGCAACCCATTAATCTTGCGATTAAAGAAATGGTATTGGAAGTGGGCTTGCTTTGTGAAACCTCCTGTCAGACCCGTTAACATTTCACGTTATAAAAATATCGTACCTGTAATTGATATAACGTGATGTAAACCAAAATCTTCTTGTACTTATAAAAGATCTATAACATATGAATGCTAAATTAAAAAAAAAGATAAATTACTTACAGTGCGAGCTTGGCCATCACGCAATGTAAATGTATCCTATATCCTATTATATCCTATATAATTTTTGCGTTAATACACGGTGTCAACTGTTCACCCTTAACATTAATGATATTATTGTGGCAATCTATATCATCCTTGGAGGACAAGTTTCAAATTTCAAGTTAATTGGCTAATCAACAATGAACATTGTCTACACACAAACACTATATGGCAAAGATATTTAACATCAGTTTAATTATATACATATTTACAGTTTACAGTTTATACTGATACAATAGAAAAATACAAGTTAAAAGACAACTATACTTCAGAGATAAGAATTTAATTATTTGTTAAGAAGCTGTGACTGCGTTTACTTTGTAAATTTAATGCAAGATTTAAAAAAGGCCCTATTTCAAGAGAAGTAACTAGTAAAATGATCATGCCTGTTATGTGAGTTTACTTTTTCTTCAAACTATTCCATATTGTCCTTTTCATTTAAAACAAATAATTACCATTATATGAGTCTTCAAGTAGTACTAATATGCGTATTTAAGCTACATGTCTCCAGATAAGTAAAAATATTTCAATAAAATCAAACTTTTTAAAAATGTATAAAGGCATAAAAGTAAAATGTTTCCAGATTCAATTAATATTTTACATATTATGTGCGATTAATGACTGATTTCTAAGTATTACAACTATATTTTAACTGCGTTACTAACTCAAGACTCGGTCTCACCATAACCCGGCAGAGCCCAGGACCATCCCGGTAAGTTACCGGGATGATCCGGGACGATCCGGGATGAAATTATTGTTGCGGTCACACTTACCCCGGCAGCACTACGGTAGTTCCCTACTAACCACCCAGGATGCGCTCCGGATCATCCAGGCAGAGCCCAGGTGAAGCTACGGTTCATGCCGGTGTTTCCCCGGTCGTTCCCGGATGACGCCGGAAGAGCCCCGGTTGACCCAGGCAGAGCCCCGGTCGATCCAGGCAGAGCCCCGGCAGAGCCCAGGACGATCCAGGCAGAGCCCCGGTAGAACCCCGGTGGATTGAAAACGCCCGAAAATGATAACCTTGATACATAATTTTTATTTAATATAATATCTGTTGTTCCAGAATAGTAATTCATGATGATTTTCTGAAAAATCCTTATGCCATACTGGATAGAAGGGAAATGGGAAGGCTTTTAATATAAACAAGTTCAATCATCACAAATTGTCCTTATTTTTTTTAAATGATCCGGGCTTTGTCGGGGCTCTACCGGGATCAACCGTAGCTCTACCTTTATCCTCCGGGGCTCTGCCTGTAGTTACCGGGGCTCTGCCGGCATATACCGGGGCTCTACCGTAGCTCTACCGGCTATATCATACCCCGGATCATTCCCGGTTTGTGCCGGCAGAGCTACGGTGCTTTCCCGGTATCACCCCGGTCGTTCCCGGCAGAGCTAAGGATGATGCCGGCAAAGCTATAACTTCCCGGATCATCCCGGACCACCCCGGTGATATTAAATATTTTATTCCATCCGGGGTCGAATGCCGGATGTTCCCGGATCATCCCGGATCATCCAGGACGTTGCCAGCAGAGTTACGGATGTACCCCGGTTGTTCCCCGGTCGTTCCAGGATCACCCCGGACGTCTACCGGGGCTCTGCCGGGATGTTAGTGAGACTGTAGCTTCAGTAAAGGCTGTCTTTGCACCACTTTATTTGGTAATTTACGGAGTGTCATTGATAATGTTTAAAGCTACATTAAATAGAATATGTAGTCGACTTACAAACCAAGCATTCTATAGTTTCGTTAACGTTTTTAACAGTATTGTTGTAAATCTCAATAAAAATTGTTCCTAAGTTATGATTTTAAACGGAAAACCCCACGGTAACACTAAAGTTCGTATACGAATTTTAACATGCAAATGAAGACTTGTATAATTAGCTCGTGTATGCGGTACGTCAAAATTGTAAAATCAATTGTAACCATGTGGATCACAGCAAATAGGGGATAATCTTGTGCATACAAACTTTTACCGTTTTAGTTTCACGTTGCACTAGCCTTGTCGTTTACAAAAAGTAAAATCTCATAAAAAAGATTGAATTTGTATGAAAACGTCCGTATATATCGTTAAATTCGGACTGCTACTAAAAATATTTGTTGATTTTCTATTGATGCACAGTACGTACGGATGACCCAAAGGCGGAGTTTCTCATGCAAATATAAATTGTACTTCAAAATTCGTCACAATGAGGTTGTAGATTAATGGCTGATAAACTCATTTTGGTTAACTGTACAACAAAATAAGAACGGGAGTCGTTATGAAACATATTTGATAAACGAAATGTAGCTATTTCTTTTTTAATGAAATTTATTTAATGTTACTTTAAAGTGTTTCCTTTTGGTTATTTCCCAATATTACAAATTCAAATACATTTTAAAAAATTTCATGAAAATTAGCATGAATCTGGAGGCAAGCTGCTTTAAGTTTGATAAAAGGTACAACGATTTATTTGTGAGTGATAGATCCAAGAATTTGATCTCACTTGAGAGTGACTTACGTTCTGAAGTTGATGAAGAAAACGGTGTTCACAAACTCACTTCTATTTACCTTTTTGCGTGAGCTTGAAGATAAGTATTTCAATAAGGTTTATATTGCTGACAGTGAAGTTTGTTCTAGCGATAATACCAGAAATAAGAAATGGTTTGATAATTTATGTTCACACAAAGTTGCTGCCTTTAAAGATGCTGTTTCCAAATATAATTTATCATACACTTCAAAAGATAGAGCTATTCTTTTTAGTATAAATACTCTAAATATCAATGTAGAAAATCAATAAATGCTTTTAACAAAAATGAACGACTTAAGGAGGAAATAACCAAGGCAATTTTGGAAAATATTCAAACCTACAAGTGCTATTCTTAAGATATTTCAATCAGAGTTATTAAAGATCATTTTTGCAATCTATTTTCAGGGGAGAGCGAGAAGTAGCACATTTGAGACGCTAGATGAATGTATTACAAACGAGGAAATCATGAAAGCTTTCATGAAGCTAGGAGTAAATAAAACGCCCCCATTAGATAATGTCCTCAATGAATACTTTAAAGTATCTGTCCCTCAAATAATTCACTCATTGAATTTATTCTTTAACCATATAATACATGAGAAGAAATTTCCCAAGTCATGGCGACAGGTGTTATTATTCCCTTTCATAAGAAGAGCAATAGTTCTGAGAGGAATTACACGTACTAGCTGTTTCTCTAAATTGTAAATAATTATATCAAATGGAATTCTTTGGCTGAAGAGACAACTGTGTTTTGTCAGATGCGCAATATGGTTTTAAAAATGGGTATAGCACAGAACTTGATCAGGTTTTACCTAACATTCATTGATACAAAGGCAAATTGATTAATAAGAAGAAACTTTATTATAGTTTCGTGGATTACAAAAAGCGTATGACTGCATTTATAGATCAATGTTATGGTATAAACTTATAAAATTAGGTATTGACAACAAATTCCTGTCAATTATAAGATCAATGTATAATTTGGTGAAATTGTTTGTTAAACACCTATGGACATTATCTGATCATTGGTCTCTTCCAGGTGGAGATAACTTCTCCGATATATTTCTCCCTTTTCTTGCATGATATCGAGTTACATTTGCAAGAAAATATTGGCGTGGGTCTTAGATTTAATATCAATTTATTTATTGTTATTTGCTGACGCCGCCATCATTTAAGAGTTTAGGTCCGGTTTGCAGTTTACTGTTTTGGAGATTTTCAGTTTACAGTTAAAAAGATGATTGTTTATTAATATTGTGTAGGCAAATATAGGAAGTTGATGCGGTAGATTGATCAATACACTAGGCTTGAAAAGTTAGAAACATTCTTAAGTTAGCAGGATTCAATGAAACTTGGTTATATAAAAGGCTATTTGTACCTGTTTTTTAGGAATAGATTACGGGAAATTTAAATAAGTTGTTGGAAAGTTTCAATATTCATCATTGTTTGAAGTATGTAGGGATGTAAGATCACATTTGAACAATCGTTATATACAAAATATATGAAAATGTTCAATATAGAAAAGGTTTAAGCAAAAATTACCATTGATTGAATCTCCAAACGTTTTGCTTTTCTTAAAATCATTTTTTTTCCAGTATGATTGTCGTTAACTGGAGGCATGCAGCCATGTTTGTAACAAAGTGTCATCCTGTACGCCCGTGCGTACCAATGAATCTTCTATCCCCCCCCCCCCCCCCAAAAAAAAAAAAAAAAAAAAAAAAAAAAAAAAAAAACAAAAAAAAAAAAAAAAAAAAACAACAACCAAAAAACACACATGCGCTAAAATGTTATAAAAACAGATAACAACAGCAAAGTAAAACGTTTGGAGATTCAATTAATGGTATACATGTTATGTGCGATTAATGTCTGAATTTGCAGTATTAATCAACTTAATCATACTGCGATACTTACCCAGTACCCTTTTTTGCATATTTTGACATCATTTTTGGTTATTTACATGGATTGTAAGTGGCGTTTGCAATGTGTAATTTATTGTCTTTAAGTACATTTTCAAAATTTTTATGACAGCATAATAATGGAGGAATGTTGCTTTAACATATATGCCAGGCATTTCGATCAACAATTACAGTAAATTACATAGCAAAGAAAATCAAAAATTGTTATCTGTTCAAGAATTTGTATTTCTTGCTTTGAAGGCAACCCATGATTTAGTTTTATGAAAATATGCATATCATATTTCCGATCGCTATAGTAGTTTATGTTAAAAATAACGTTACTTATATGATATGTAAACATGTATGTATATATGTACCTCTATCATGTTTTATGTATATATGTATGCATATGAAAGAGACTGAAATAAACTAATAAACTAAACTTTGTTTCAACGTGAAAATTCACTATACTTATCATTTTCCGTGATCACAATTTTGTGATAAATAAATGTGATTTCGAACAACATGCCCAAGTATATATGTTAATGCTAATACTTGTTTTGATATGTTTTGATGATCATCAAGATTATTAAGCGTTTTAGCGAACGCATTCTATAGAAGTTATTATAGTGCTTAGATAATGCCATTAATAGTTTCCAGAAATCAAACATTCCATGCTTACCTCTATTCGGATCGCATATTTGTTTGGAAAATTGTTAGAACTGTTTAGTAAATGTGATTTCTGTAGTAAAAGGATTAATATTTTGTCGCGCCAAATGATTTATTCAATTGATGCAATTGCTAACAATTGCTAGTTTCCCAGAACCTTACAAAGGTATCAGGAGTTGCGTTAACAAGTCAATCATAGTTTTGGTTTTGTTATCAATTTTAGGCAACATAATGATTATCAAATTTATGTTGAGGAAGGACAATCGCAATTCTTCAACATCAACTCATTTCTTTGCTTTAGCAGTTTCGGATATGTCAATTGCAGTGTTTTCATCGTCGGAGAGATGGTTGTATTGGACATTTGGAATTAATTGGTATTTCATTAATTCGCACATAACTAAAGCTAAGACTATCTTTAATTTCTCTAATGTTCATATTTCAACAGTTTAAAGACTGTTAAGTATAACCATGCCATTTAGAGTTAAATCGCTTTGAAGTGTATGACGTGCTAACTTGATAATGTTAGTTATGTGTGTGTTGATTATAGTTTTAAACACAATACAGTTTACTCTTATTGTTAATGTTATAGCTAATGTTACAAATCCTAACGGTCAAACGATAGGAATGATAGAAAATGTCCAAACAGTAATGACTGTAATGAATTCTATCATCTCGTTCTTTCTTCCTTTTGTTATCATCATTGTGAGCTCCATTTGTATCACTGTTCAACTTCGCCGTAACTCTCAAAATCAGTCAACTATCAACAACAATCGGAATACATCTGTGACCATGACCTTGCTGGCCGCTAACATTGTGTTTGTTCTAACATCTTCACCGTATGTGTTTCTTCACATTATCAATTACAGCGTGGATATATCCCCGTACTTATTCTGGACATTGCTTGATATTTTCATTTTTTCTCGCCGATATGAACTCGTCTCTTAATGTTTATGTGTTGAGTGGATCAAGATTTAGGTCAGACGTAAATGATATACTTTGGTTTCTTCATCGCAATAAATGTACTATGAATTAATTTGTAACAAGTCCGTGGACAGTACAGCTATCATTTTATTTATATTAACAAAATTTTCATTGAACTCCGCCCTTCATTGATAATTTTGTTTTTCGTATTCGTCTCCGTTACACTATCTCTTAGTTAGCAATGACCGGTATAATATATATTTCAAATAATTACCGAAAATGTATTTGTTTACATTTTACAGAAATAAATGTGAATTTAATACTGAGATTGTGACTACATACTTTTATATTTGAAAATGTGCATGCACGCAAATATAATATTCAGAAGTAAGTAAATTGAATACAAAGACATACCGCAAATTTACTTTATTTATTTTAACATTTTTTCTAGTTTACCTCCCCATCTTGCTTTTGGTGTTTTACTTAAAAGTATGTCTGCCACTGAGGAGCAATGGTTTTATTTCTGTTATACTTTCAAAGAGAGAAAATAAGAGTCCCTAAGAAATTCCAAACCGGAAAAAATTGAAAATGTTGCAGGCTCGGTTTTACTAAGCCAGTTCATAGACGTAACGGTACTGTAAAGTGTGAACTGCCGTCAACTCTCTCTTACACCGAGAGGTAAGCAATGTAACACCGCACTTTGGGGTCAAACGCACTTTGGGGTCCGACCCCAAAGTGCGTTAAACTTCGCACCGCACTTTGGGGTCCAACGCACTTTGGGGTCAAAATCGAGAAATTGACCCCAAAGTGGGTTAATATGCTACATATCAACGCACTTTGGGTTCAAGAGGTCTAAAAGTGTCATCTGAGTTCTGCTTAAATACTGAGTACTGCCTTATTTTCTATCTGCGACATTGGAATATTTGAGGTGGAGTTCAAGATGGCGGTCAATACTTTATGATGCTTAAGTGATAAAAGTTTCATTAATTTTACCACTTGAAATATCTAAATATTGTGTTCATATAACAAAATTACGGTAGTATAAAAGAGATGATATTTGCATTTTTTTTTTAGTTTTGTATAGTATTACATAATTTATTTTAGTTTTGCATACATATTTTTTACAGTTTTGCATTCATATTTTTTTTTTTCGTACATATTTTATTTTTGTTTTTCATACATATTTTAGCCAATCAAAACAGCCTTCAAATCTTATAACAGCCAATAGTTGAGTATAAAACTAGCACAGTGGTTTGGTCACATTTAGGCCCATTTTTGGAATCGGCCCAGTCGTTTTCGGCCGGGCAAATCTGGTTTCGGCCGACCCTTTTCGGCCCATTTCTTATATTATATGTATTTTATATTATTATTGTTTTTTATTATTATATACTGTTATATTAGTGTCTATTTGAAAAGGGCTGTTGATTGGTGATCAGTTATTATTCCATGAATATGCACCACTCAACCCCGCCACCTGAAAATTGAGAATAATGAAACTTAGGTCAATTCCTTAGGACATCCAGATAATGCGCAGAACTCATATGCCAGGTGTGCCGGCTCAAGGTCGGGTTCACACCTACAGGTCAAAGGATAAAGACTTGGGTTTCATGTCCGCTCCTTATCTCCGAAACCCCATGAAGGATTTTAAGGCACCTTGTGACAAATGTTAGCCACATCGAGACCATATGCAGAACCTTTCTTTGGGTTACCGCGGATACTAAAAAGTGTTGTTATTTTTTTGATACCTCCAAAAATAAAAATATTGGTATTTGCAAATAGTATTTGCGTATTTGCAAATGGGGTACTGTAATTTACAGATGGCGAAGTGTTTGAAAATGGTGTTTAACAAATGGTGTAATTATCCAAACCTCTACTTTGCAAATGGCGTCATGTAAAAATATGTACGAAAAAACATAAATAAAATATGTACAAAAAAAACTAAATTAAAATATGTATGCAAACTAAAAAAGAATATGTATGCAAAACTAAAAAAAAGTATGTACGACAAACAAACAAAAAATATGTACGAAAAACAAAAAAAAAGTATAAAAAAAATACAAATGTCACTTTTATGCCACCGTTCAAAATACTCTAGTACAGAAATTGTGTATTATTATAATTAAAAGATGCTGCAAAAAATATCCCGTTCAGTCGGTCATTTACTTGATAACTTTTGGTGCCATATTGAGCCCCATATTAAATATGTTTGGAATGAAATAAAATGCTGTTAATATACTATAAATATACTCTATTGCAATGTTCTGGTGAAAAATCAAGTTTTTCGATCGGACTATAAAAAGTGATTTTTACAAATACATTATTAAGTTTATCAACAAACTTAAGGGGTTTTGTAAGCTCCGTAACAACCGTTCGCTAGAGGCTTTTTTATGGGAAATCTTACATACTTCTTTAGAAAAAGAAAACATGAATTTTATAATGTTAAAAAATGTTATCAGAGAAATGTAAGATGCTTGTTATCTGAATAAAGTAGCGATAACTGTGAAATTATTCGTCATAAAAGAAGTCAAAACACTGTAGTATTTGACTTCCATATAAAATACTAATTCACTATAACTGTACTCATCATTGCCAAAAAGCAACAGATGAAAAAGATGGTTCAGGTAATTGGCCAATGTGTATTTTTTGGATAATATAGAAGAACATCAAAATAAAAAAGTTTTTAAGAAAAACAAATAAAAGCATAATGGGCCTTTAAAACGTTATTTTTAACCCTCGGGGGATCGATACCCCACAATCCCCTTTAAACCCCTAGTGAGAATTTTACATTATTCTGAAGCTTCGCTCTTAATGTGCGACTACTTAAACAGTTGATATTTTAAGTACTGCCTGTACAGACTACTACTTAAAGCCGCATCTACACCTAGTCAAGTTTCTTATATGTCACATTTAGCTAAATAAATGGCTCTTTTAACATATTATTAGGCACATTTTTTACTGAAATGTCTTACAAAGATTTCCCAGAATTTATACCTTTGTCTATGCTAAGACTATCATATTTCTTAACAAGAGCCACCGCCGGGCGGGGGCAACGCTCGACTTTTTACTTTTTCTAAACGCAAACATAGAAAGGTTTGAACATATATTGATGTTTCCTTTTTATAAATTTAGTTGGTCTGTCTTGTCACATTAGTTTTGTTTATATATTTTGTATATATATGAATAGAAACATTAAGCATATTTCTAAAAATAGCAACAGTACGCAATTTCTAAAAAATATTTTTAGTATATATATATATACATGCATATATATATACATATATATATATATATATATATATATATATATATATATACCTGCATATATGTATAATATACACACACACATTTATATATATATTTATATATAATACATTATACTATACATACACACACACCGATAAATGCACAATCTGAGAAATTCAGTAATATAACCTTCAAGGTCAAGGTCATAAAAGAGCCCAAGCAAATTTGGGTTTGATAAACAACAAGGTCTGGTCCTTAAGAATGTTCTGTTATAATATGAAGTTTATCCCTTCAAAAATAGCAAAGTTACAGTCAGTTACTGCCAAAACAATGAAAATTTCAATAATTTGACCTTCAAAGGCAATGTCATTAATGAGTGAAGGTCAAGGTCTTTCGGGATATTTTTAACAGTTATCTTTGAAGATTATTATGTTCAAGTTTGAAGACAATCCATTCAAAAATAACAAAGTTACAGCCAATAATAGCCAAAAAAATGAAAATTTCAATAATTTGACCTTCAAAGTCAAGGTCATTGATGAGTGAATGTCAAGGTCTGACTGGTTATTTTTAAGGGATATCCTTGAAGATTATTATGTTCAAGTTTGAAGACAATCCATTCAAAAATAACAAAGTAACAGCCAATAACAGCATGAACAAGCAAAAATTGGACTTTTAACCTTGAAGGTCAAGGTCATTTATGGATGAAGGTCAAGGTTAGTGTGGTCTACTGAAAGGTCTTGTCCTAAGGGTTGTTGTGGCCAAGTATGAAGACAATACACCAAGAAATAAAAAAGTTATGAACCAGGTACAAGTTTTCGGACGGCAACGGCAACGGAGACGGCAACGGCAACGCCGACCTGACTATAACAATACCTCTACTTTTTTTTTCAAAAAAAAAAAAAGTCGAGCTAAAAATGTGTAAATATAAAACGGGAAAATATTGCATTTAGCTAAAAACAATGGAGTAAATGAAAGGTGTGCATTATTTTAAATAAAAGGAAAATTTGAGAAAAAAAATTAAGCTTAATAATTGATACAATTTCTTTATTTGGTGATTTATTTGGTGAAAGTTCTTCACTCACTAATCAATACCATTTAAATCCCTATTGATTCTACTATAATTCAGGGCACATGTTTGTGTCTATTTTATACCTTGATTTTTTGTTTACCATTGGCTTTGACTACAATATATTATCTAAAACATAATGAACATTAATTTTCTATGACCCCAAAGTGCGGTCGTTTGCCTGATGTTTTGGGGTCAAAATTGGACCCCAAAGTGCGTTACGCACTCTGGGGTCGGACCCCAAAGTACGTAACGCACTTTGGGGTCAGACCCCAAAGTGCGTTTGACCCCAAAGTGCGGTGTTACAAAGCAAAGGTCATAAACATGAAAGTCTACCTATCAATCATATCAAAATTTGATATCAATTTCTTTTTGGTTTAACTGATTTTACAGACTGTAAATTGATTTTTTTTATAAATAATTTCACTCATATTTTCACCAGTGATTTAAAGCTGATGTATAAAAAATTAGTTACAACAAAAATATATCGTTTAGTAAAATGCACGCTTTTTCATATGAGCTTATGGAGCAGACTTGGCTTGACATAGCCAGGTCAATGGAGGCTTAATGCAAGCCATGTAGACAAAAAACCCATTAGAGTACTGCAAGTGCAAACAAGAGCTGTCGGTAGGACAGCAACGCTCGACTATTCTTAGTGCTTGATAGTAAAAAAAATGCTTGATAGAGTTACCTCCTCCTGTTTACAGGTTGGGGTCATGATGGTGAACAAGTGTGCAAAGTTTCAAAGCCATATGTCAATGGACTTTGAAAATATTTGAACTATTACAAAAACTTTAACGTAAATTCTAAGTCGAAAAAGGGGCATAATTCTGTCAAAATGCTTGATAGAGTTACCTCCTCCTGTTTACAGGTTGGGGTCATGATGGTGAACAAGTGTGCAAAGTTTCAAAGCCATATGTCAATGGACTTTGAAAATATTTGAACTATTACAAAAACTTTAACGTAAATTCTAAGTCGAAAAAGGGGCATAATTCTGTCAAAATGCTTGATAGAGTTACCTCCTCCTGTTTCCAGGTTGGGGTCATGATGGTGAACAAGTGTGTAAAGTTTCAAAGCCATATGTCAATGGACTTTGAAAATATTTGAACTATTACAAATACTTTAACGTAAATTCTAAGTCGAAAAAGGGGCATAATTCTGTCAAAATGCTTGATAGAGTTACCTCCTCCTGTTTACAGGTTGGGGTCATGATGTTGAACAAGTGTGCAAAGTTTCAAAGCCATATGTCAATGGACTTTGAAAATATTTGAACTATTACAAAAACTTTAACGTAAATTCTAAGTCGAAAAAGGGGCATAATTCTGTCAAAATGCTTGATAGAGTTACCTCCTCCTGTCTACAGGTTGGGGTCATGATGGTGAACAAGTGTGCAAAGTTTCAAAGCCATATGTCTATGGACTTTGAAAATATTCGAACTATTACAAAAACTTTAACGTAAATTCTAAGTCGAAAAAGGGGCATAATTCTGTCAAAATGCTTGATAGAGTTACCTCCTCCTGTTTACATGTTGGGGTCATGATGTTGAACAAGTGTGCAAAGTTTCAAAGCCATATGTCAATGGACTTTGAAAATATTTGAACTATTACAAAAACTTTAACATAAGTGGTAACACCGACGCCGACGCTCGGGTGACTGCAATAGCTCTACTTATTCTTATCGAATAGTCGAGCTAAAAATAATATTTCTAAATCATTACTATTTGTATACTTTGTTATATACAAAGTATTTATTATTGCCCATATGTACAGTGGTTAAATATGCGATTGTATAACCTTTCATTACACAATAAATGGACATTCTCTAGTGTTGTTATAAATATGTGTAATGTTTACAAGGAGGTTAGGCAGATTATTCACCTTATATCAGTATTAAATGAGCCGCGCCATGACAAAACCAACGTAATGCGTTTGCCACCAGCATGGATCCAGATAAGCCTACGCATCTGCGTAATCTGATTAGGATCCATGCTGTTCGCTATCGGTTTCTCTACTTGTAATAGGGTTTGTAAGCGAACAGCACGGATGCTGGTCGCAAACGCACTATGTTGGTTTTGTCATGGCGCGGCTCAAATGTAGTAATTACGGCATTGTGTACCATACGTGTGGAAGCGATAGAATGTCTGTAAAATATAGAGATCACATGACTTATGCATACATTGTTTCTTCATCGGCTTGTGCCAAGGTAGTTTAAACAAATTTAAAGTTATTTACTGTGTGACTTTTACATTATAGAGGTAATTCTACGAACGAATACCTTTAAATTATTTCAATTTCGTAAAAATCGCACGGCACATCTCTGAACTTAAATAATAAGTGACCTTTCGGTAAATATGCAAAATTAGGTTGTTATCATAGACCTTTTCAATATTATAAAACATTATTTTTATAATATCACAAACTGCTCTCTGATGGGTCTCAATTGAGAATTCCGGCAAATTCTAAAGTAAGGGATAGATTCATCTATTTAGACGGCGACATGTTCATGGTAAATGTTACATTTTTCAACATTTTGCAGGAATAGTAAAATACGTGATCATGAATAACATGTATAGATATTATTGCCATTAAAGTTTAAGTACTTCATTTGCGAATGGAATCATAATTAAGCTTGCGTTTTGTTAACCATTGATGTAAATGCAAATTTTGCCATTTTCTCTTTTCCTTTAATCTATTTTTAAAAAGAGATTATTAAGTAGGAGACGCGATGTTCTTTGGATTCCCCAGAAAATCGCAACAATATACTTTATGACGACACCCGTTCAATTTCACGTCCTCATTTTAACAGACTCTGGATATTGTTTATGCCAAGAAAATATTAAAGAGACATGTAAGTCTTATAACAAGTGAACGAAATTTTTATTTCAATTTTTTTTTATAATTACAATAGTAGTAACAGGAAATATCTTTAAAAAAGGTACTCGGCAGAAGGAAAACTGATTAACTTGCATATGATATTTCAAAGTTTTCGATAATTGTCATATAAAAACCGTTTTGTAAACATAAAAATAAAATTATTAGCATATCAATATTGATGTCACTCCAAAGGAAGACAACTTTTATTTTGCAGTATAGATATGTATATTTAGCTGTCCCTGTTACTTCAGTTCTTCATAAACGTTATACTCATATGCACATGAAAGTTAATAAATGAGAACGTTTTGTTGGTATTCTCAAAAAGAAAAAAATTGGAATCCCAAAAGAAAGCCCAATACGGCATTATTGAAAATGTTGCAGGCTCGGATTTTGATTGAGCCTATTCATGGACGGTACTGTCAAGTGTAAACTACCGTCAACGCCCCCTAGCACCTAGCAGAATTCAACATGAACTGGTGAAATGAACATAAACTGAAGTAATCCCCATTGCAGAAATTGCAACATCACTACCTGTCTCAAATGCCTGGCCAGAAAGGGGGCAAGTGTATTTAATATGATAAACAAGAGGGCCATGATGGCCCGGAGTCGCTCACCAGAAACAACTGCCTTTCAATATTGGAAATTATTTTTCAAAAGAACTTGCTGAAAGGCAAGTCAAGCTCTTTGTGCAAGTTCAGCTCAATTTTAACTTGCCCCTGCAGTAATATACTTTCACAACACTGATTGTTTTAGCTTTTTTTTCTTCATAATAAACAATAGGGCCACAAAGATGGCCATAAATCACTAATCTAACCCATCATTTCATTATGCACTATATCAATTGTAATATCTTGCCTTTATATTTTGGAAAGGCTTTGTTAAAATATGTATGTTGCAAGTGTGTTCCTATGAAACTATGTAGAATAAATACAGAATAAATGACCACTAGAGCAGGATATTTCTTGTTTTATTTTTTTTCTTTCCTAATCAGTAACAAATTATTTATCATTTAGTGATTAACCTGTCCGTGCTTTGTCTTTGCCCTGTCCTGTTTTTGTTTTGGGTCCGCCTGGGCTCCTTGCCACTGGTTCTAGTTGCTGGGTCACATGGAGGTTGCGTTCATTGAACGCCGCCTTTCCTTGTTGATCTTGTTTATCATATTTTTTGATTGGACATTTTTTTTGAATGAAAACACAAAATGTCGATTGCAAAACATGTAAGGTGTAGATGTTGGAAGTTAACAGTTGGGGACAACATTTTTTTTTTATATATTCTGTATGGTATCATAACTGTACCTTAAAAAAAGACAATAGGTCAAACATTTAAAAAAAAATATGAAAAGTAGGCCAGTTGACATCAAAATTTATTTCAGGATCAGCAATTACACCACCAGTCCAAATTTTAAGTCTGTATGTCAAAAACACAAGAATGAAGGTCAAATTATATCAAAAATATCAGAAGTAGGTCAGTTGATATAAATATTCATTTCGGCATCAGAATTTACAATAGAGAAAATAAGAATCCCTAAAGAAAGCCCAACACGTCAAAATTGAAAATGTTGCAGGCTCGGTTTGATTGAGCCTGTTCATGGACGGTACTGTCAAGTGCAAACTACCGTCCACGCCCCCTAGCACCAGCTTTAGCAGAATTCAACTTTTAAACATGGAATGGTAAAATTTTGAATTTAGAAACATCCGCAGATGTGTTCAAACCTGGTCCAAATTTAAAATCTGAATGTCAAAATACAAGAAAGTAGGTCAAATGTTGTCAATAATACCTTAAGTAGGTCAGCTGGTATCAAAATTGAATTCAACCTAAAAAATTACACAAATTACACCCATTGTCCAAGTCTGTACATAAAAGACAGAAAAAGTAGGTAAAGCGATATCAAATATATCAAAATTAGGCCAGTTCATATCAAAATTCAATTCAAGGTAAAAAATTAAACCCCTTGTCCAAATTTCCAGCAGGTACATCAAAAACAACACACTAGGTCAAACAATATCAAATAATAATATCAAAAGTAGTTAGTTGATATCTTAATTCAATTCGCAACAGAAATTACTTTCTTGGTCCAAATTTCAAGTCTCTGTACATCAAAAACAAGAAAATATGTGCAATGGTTTCAAAATTATCAAAACAGCTCAACTGATGCCAAAATTCAATTATGCACATAAAACTCAGGTTCAACATTCTGTCCTAAAATTTATTGAAATGTTCTTTCTCCAAGTTTAAATCCAATTCAACAAACAAAAAATGAAAAAATTACAAATTTTAACAAAATTCAATAAGAAAAAGTACAAGTGATTCATTAGAATATGATATGATATGATAAACAAGATCTACAAGGAAAGCCGGCGTTCAATGAACGCAACCCCCATATGACCCAGCAACAAGAACCAATGACAAGGAGCCCATTCGGACTCCAAACAAAAACAGGACAGGGCAAAGAAAGAGCATGGACAGGTTAATCATTAACATTTAGGCATAATTTTATTTCCTGGCTAATGACCTACAACTGACCTAACAATGATGCAATATGATGTCCGAATTCTAGATCTGAAAGATATTTACACACAATAAACAGGTATTTTATGATATTATTACTGAAAATGTTTAATTTGGATAAAAGAATGAATAAACTATGTATGGGAAGTTGCATATGCTATTATAGACCAAGTTAAGATGGTATTTTCTAAAAAAAAAAAAAAAAAAAAAAAAAAAAAGAAACAAAAACAAAAAGAAAACATTTTTTCCTATGAAACTATCATTATATTTATACTGTCACCTATGGTGGCATATTTCTGCCACCAGAAAACCATATAACTAACTAGTTTATTAAGAGGTTAACTAGTTACGTAACTAGTTAATCTCTTAATTCACTAGTTAGGTATCAGGTTAACTAGTTACGTAACTAGTTTACCTGATACCTAACCTAACTAGTTAGTTATCAGGTTAACTAGTTACGTAACTAGTTAACCTCTTAATTAACTAGTTATGTGACAGGACCGACTTTTATCAGGGTTATTCTGTGTTTGGTAAATATATATGTTTTTAGCCTCGTTCTGAATGGTTCTATTTTTAATTTTTGATTTTCATTGGTCGAGGCATCGTTTCCGTCTAGCTGAGTTTAGTTCAAGTTTTTGGAGGGTAGTTGTGTTTGACATCTTCTGAATGTTATATTTTTGTTTGTGTTAAATAGGTATGGTGTATTGTAAAATGGAGTAATTGTATAGAGTTTTACTGATAGTCACAGTGTGAAGAGGCGGTTGAGAGAGTTTGTGCAGGTGTTAGTTTTAATTGTGGACAGTGCCATACACTAGTCACCTTGTTAATCATCTTGCAACTTACGTTTAGAGTATTGGAGAGGAGTAGATCTAGTTTATGAAGTGGAATGGACATTGATCATGATGTAAAATATATGTGACATATCAGGTGTTTTATCTATAAAATAATATTAAGTAGAACTGCAACAAGGTGTTTCTTTTTATGTTTAGGATCCTTTTAAATAACCAGAACCTAACCAAGACAACAGTTAGTTATCAGGTTAACTAGTTATGTAACTAGTTAACCTTTTAATTAACTAGTTAGGTATCAGATTATCTTGTGGCAGAAATATGCCACCATAGTGACCACCTATAGTGTGGAGAGTTTAAAATATAACACATCTACTTTGTGTGTAGTCAAAACACGTTCATTTTATATTTATAAAGATATTGTGTATCCATTGCCAATATTTTCTAATATTTAATTTGAGCATAGAATATCTTAAAACTATAATTTGAAGAAATGCCATGACCAATGGCGTTTAAGCTTTAGCATTAACAGGGCCAATCAAATTAATATGAGCAAACTTGATAAAAGGCTACCTAAGAATGCTACAAAGTTTAGTGATCATCAATTAGATATTTCAGTAGGACATAATGTTCAAAGGTTTTTTTCAATTTTAGTTTTCACGGACCCTTAAAGGGGCCAATGAAATTAATATGAACAAACTTGATAAAAGACTACCTAAGTATGCTACAGACAAAATTGGTGATCATCCATCCATTACTTCTGTCTGACGTTTAAAATATGAAAAACAAGATCAACAAGGAAAGGCGGCGTTCAATGAACGCTACTTTTAGCTTTAGCGGCCCTTAAAAGGGGCCAATCAAATTAATATAAGCAAACTTAATAAAATAGATAAATACAGAATCCCTAAAGAAAGCCCAACACGGCAAAATTGAAAATGTTGCAGGCTCGGTTTGATTGAGCCTGTTCATGGACGGTACTGGAAAGTGCAAGTTACCGTCCACGCCCCCTAGCACCGGCTTAAGCAGAATTCAACATTTAAACGTGAAATAGTAAAATTTTGAATTTAGAAACATCCGCAGATGTGTTCATACGGCGGTTATCATGGAACCTTCAATGTGACACTTCCGTGCCATTCCATGAAAAGCGGCGTATGGTCCCCAAGTAATAAAAAGCGTGTGCCCTAAACGAGAAAACAATGGGCGGAACTAAAAAAAATGGAATTTTGAAAGGGGATCAGAGGTTATGAAGCCTGCGTATCACAGATAAGACGTCAAAAGACAAATTTAAAAAGCAGGCAACATATCCTAAGGGTGATTCAACATTATTCAAGTAGGAATATTGGAACCACCCAACTAGAAAATGCCGAAAAGTTGAAACTAAAAATACCACAAGCACAACAATAATGTCGTGCTGAACGATCTTTCAAGGATCGAAAATATAACATCATTGATTAAATGTACGGGGAGACTTTTTACAGCCGCCACACGGCACAAATAAACACGGATGTGATCTTAAAATAGATAAATACAGAATCCCTAAAGAAAGCCCAACACGGCAAAATTGAAAATGTTGCAGGCTCGGTTTGATTGAGCCTGTTCATGGACGGTACTGGAAAGTGCAAGTTACCGTCCACGCCCCCTAGCACCGGCTTAAGCAGAATTCAACATTTAAACGTGAAATAGTAAAATTTTTGAATTTAGAAACATCCGGCAGATGTGTTCATACGGCGGTTATCATGGAACCTTCAATGTGACACTTCCGTGCCATTCCATGAAAAAGCGGCGTATGGTCCCCAAGTAATAAAAAAGCGTGTGCCCTAAACGAGAAAACAATGGGCGGAACTAAAAAAAATGGAATTTTGAAAGGGGATCAGAGGTTATGAAGCCTGCGTATCACAGATAAGACGTCAAAAGACAAATTTAAAAAGCAGGCAACATATCCTAAGGGTGATTCAACATTATTCAAGTAGGAATATTGGAACCACCCAACTACCTACCTAAGAATGCTACAGACAAAGTTAGGTGATTAAAATAGGAAATGATGTTCAAATGGTTTTCTATTTTTAGCTTTGGAGGCCCCTACAAGATGCCAATCAAATTTATATAAGCAAACTTGAAAACAGATTTCCCAAGAATGATCAAACAAGTTTGGTGATCATCCATCCATTAGTTCTGTAAAAGGAGATGTTTAAAGGTATTTCTATTTTTAGCTTTAGCGGCCCCTACAAGGGGCCAATGAAATTAATATGAGCAAACTTGAAAAAAAGACTACCCAAGAATGCTACAGACATAGTTTGGTGATCATCCATCAATTAGTTTTGTAGAAGAAGGCGTTTAAAGGTATTTCTATTTTAGCTATAGCGGCCCTTAAAAGGGGCCAATCAAATTAATATGAGCAAACTTGATAAAAGACTACCTAAGGTTTTTATATTTTTAGCTCTGTTAACCCCTAAAAGGCGCCAATTGAAATGACATGAGTAAATTAATGTGTGACTGTCACAAGAATGCTACAATCAAATTTTAGGTAAATATGCCAAGCAGTTTCAAAGAAGAAGACGATTGTTGACGCAAGACGACGGAAGCCGGATTATCCCCCTTTGATACTAATAGCTCACTCTGAGCCTTCGGCACTGGTGAGCTAACATGATCAACAAGGAAAGGTGGCGTTCAATGAACGTAACCCCCATACGACCCAGCAACCAGTGGAAAGGTGGCCAGGCGGACCTCAAACATAAACAGGACAGGGCACAAGACAGAGCATGGACAGGTTAATCACTAAAATGATAAATAATTTGTAACTGATAAGGAATTCAAAGAAAACAAATAAATGATTAAAAAATAAGAAATAATTTGTAACTGATAAGGAATTCAAAGAAAACATGTAAATGATTGAATAATAAGCCCACAAAGTCGGGAACAGGGGAAGAGGACAGATACTTACCATAGACGAGAAAACAACAAGGGATACAAGCAAGTGTCACCAAAACAGTATGAAACACAGACATACACCTGAGGAACACAGAGGGGCGCCGCCTTGGAACGGTCAGCAGCAAAAGTACCGCTGAGGAGTTTAAACCACTTAATAGTGCACCAAAATAAAATAATGAAATACAGAATCCCTAAAAAAAAGCTCAGCACGACAAAGTTGAAAATGTTGCAGGCTCTGTTTGATTGAGCCTGTTCATGGACGGTACTTGAACGTGCAAGTTACCGTCCACGCCCCCTAGCACCGACTTTAGAAGAATTCAACATTTAAACACGAAAAATGGTGAAATAATAGAGAAAAATAAGAATCCCTAAAGAAAGCCCAACACGGCAAAATTGAAAATGATGCAGGCTCGGTTTGATTGAAACTTTTATTTACAGACATCTGCAGATGTCAGTTCATACGTCTTAGATACCTGCTTAGGGGCTTTATAATGTATTAAGAATATCTAGTATGTTTTGTTTTGTTTGTTTTGTTTTTTTTTTGGGTGAGGGGGTGAGGTGGGGGCTCTTGCTTCCAATACCCCATTGAACTTTAGTATTTCTACAATATCTAACTTGAAGCTTTTTTTATTATATCCAGGACTCATTGGCCTTTTCTTATTCCTAACCACTTTTGTTAAAACTGCTTTAGCCTGCCCCCAACAGGTATCTGTGGATGAATCATTAACAAGTCAGGTTGTTTTTGTACGAAAAGTACCACTTACATTAGATGTATAAGGCTGTGATTTCACACATGGTAAAATTGCTACTATTGGACTTCTGTGGCTGTCTGTAGCTTGGCAATTGACTCCGACAGGACTTTCAAAAGTCTGATTAGGCAACTTTGTCTTTTCCACTGATTTGAAGACGCAGAATCTGGAAACTTCCTCGTACGACCTATCTCTGGTAAAAGATGTGACAATCGCTCAAGCCGGTGCTAGGGAGCGTGAGGGATGTTGCACATTTCCATTATCCCTCATGTACAGACTCAATCAAACCGAGTCTGCAATTCTTATGTTATTTTGTTGTGATTAATGCTTCCGAGGGATCACTTTGTTTCCAGAATTTTCTATCTTTCATTTTCTTTTCCATACCATCACAAGCATACTTTTCGGAAATCTTGTCAGTTTCCCTTTGATGCGTATACGGGTCATTCTATTTTATTTTTACAAATTCTCAAATATTATTTTTTCACTGCAATTTAACGAAACTTCTTTAAAAAATGACCAGTAAGTTGTGTTAGTATTCCTCTGCAGGACTGAAGTGGTGACAGCGATAAATATTGCAAGTATTTTTTCCATTTAGGTTTCACCAGATGTGTCCTGTCTACAAAATTTCATTTTCATAACCAAATTTATTTTACGTTTTATGAGTAAATGATGTGATATGTTGACACCTTATTAATGCATATACATAGTTATAAGGATAATTAAACAGCATCATTAAATTTATTGTTAAAATCCGTTTTTAAATAACATTTTTACCACTGAAATTCTACATGTTACTTTAATTTCAAATAAGGCTTTGTGTAACATTTTCAACTGGCCTTTATACAACGACCTCATAACATTAAGTTACATCGTTACAATGGTCAGGATATTTTATATAAGAATAATAGGGTGATGAGCTCATTACTGATAAAATGACAAGCATAATTGCAAAATATGTGTTGGTTATGGAAATGATAATTGGTTATGGAAAAATTGTCTGGGTTACGGAAATGACATTTTTAGTACAATATATGATAAACAACTATAATCAACATAGTTATAACTTCAAATCAATCTTTTTATTTTACACACAGAACAATTTAAACTAGAATTATGATAGGAACTGTTTTTAGAAAGGTATACACTGTGCCCAATCACCGGTACGAATCATTATTAGGATTGATAAACCATTACCTTATGGAGTACGAAAGTAAGTTACCAGCTTCACAATTAATAAATAGTTTTGCATCACTTCTGTCACACATGAACTATCATTACGAACTTTTTTTATATATATAATACCTATGAATCAAATAAATGTTGCAACTAGTCACAAGAAACTATCCAACAATTTGTTTTACAACAATATGAAACTATTGTTTGTGAAATGGCATTCACATTTACACATCTAAATGTTTAGCAATCAATGTCCATGTTTCGGGATCAATTTGGCAATGACGTCCAGTTAGTTTTTTTTGGTTCTGACTCGAGAATCGTTAAGACATTTTCTTTTGTGTACCAACATATATCTTCTAATGGGCTTGGCCAGTAGAACCTGTTTACTCCAACTTTGTGCATTACTGAAACAAATGACAAGATCCTGGGTTGGGGTCCACTGGGCACCCCCCCATATGGGGCCAGAACGACGCGTGATCGATAATGTTTGTATGCAAGTATAATATTGATCAAGATAGAGTAGCTAAGTTTAAAGAAATCTTTCATCATAATATTATTTTTTTGCAAATTATATAATGATGTGTTACTGCACGTGTGATTTTACACAGAACTTTCAACACATTTGTCATCATGTGATCAATATTTTCAAATCCAAATGTAATCTAGTTACCTTCACTTCAAGGTCATTTTCATCAACGTCCTTCACCACTCCAGGATATGGTAGTCCATCATAGAGTACCACCACGTATTGTCCAATTAATGTTTCGTCGACATCAAGTGGAGGTCGGAGGATTGCTGATTGCTGAAAGTGTAAAATGTAGAAAATAAAAATATAAAGTTACAAGTATTATTAACTTGCATAAAATTTTACAGTATACATGTAACGCAAATTATGTGATTAGCTGAGAGAATAAAATGACTTTTATATATTTATTTTGCAGTTATTTCAAATTTACCTGCAGTGACTGTTCCTGTTGGTCTAGATTACCACTCCCTGAATCAGACGGACCACTTCTTTCAGCTTCTGGTGGTGTATTAATATTGACATTTGACGACTTGCTATTTATCTGAAAGACAATAAACATATCATTAACTATATACATGTAAATGCTATCACAGTGGATTGTGACGGACAGGGTTAAGGCAAATACAATACAATTATTATTACTTGATTGAGAATTTTTGAGAGCAGTTATCATATAACAGAAAATAACACTACACTTACATGTTTTTCCGCTGTCAGAAAGCATGTTGTACCAGACTCAATCATGTAACAGTTGCATTCATCTGGGTATTTACAGAAGCAGGACACTACTCTTGAGCGCAATTTTCCTGGTTCATTCACCAACACCTGAAACACACGTTGCTCAAAATATTTATATGATATATTATTTTTTGTTGTTGTAATGATCTGCGCTTTAATAAGTAAAGTATGTTTTTAATGTATTTATTTACTTTTATTTTAAACTGTCGTTTATTAAAAGAATATTTCTACTTATTAATGTGTTAACCAAATGCATCTGTAATGTTGAGTCTGCGAATAAAATTTTATTGTTGTTGTGGTTTTATATTTTAGATATAAGCGTGTATTCGTTTTAAGTGTTACAAAAAGTCTAATTACCTGGTGAACTTTCATGATGTCATGAATACTTTTTAAATCCTTTGGGATCTTTTCTGCCAATCTATCAATTTCTTCACCTTTGACTATGAATACTTTTACGTTTAAGTCTTTCAGTTCGTGAGCTAAATCCACGGCACAAGTTATATCAGATCCGTTTGTTTCCACACGTTTGTCCGCAGTTCGTTTTACCACCGCACCCACACCATCTGCTGCCCCCTTTCCATGACTAGACTCTAGGAAGTTCCATGTTCCTTTCAAATATCCTTTTTCAAACATTTGTGTGGTAAAAAGATAAAGATTGAACTTACTTCTGTACTGAGGCGTTGGTCCATCAGATACAAAATGTAAAGTCTTAAACTCATGACGAGTATTCATATACTTAATAACAGGTTCCATGTGTGCCCAAATTCCACTAGGACCATGTTCCAAGTTATCTGAGAGTGTGGCAAACGGAATCGTTTCCGTTTTGGTGTATACGATCTCGCCAACGTTTCTGTTTTTCTGCATTGGTGAGTGGCATTTTCCTTTAACCTTCTACGTATGAGCAAAATGGTATCTTCCACTTGTTCAATTTCCTCGAATACCTTCCGAACAGCTTGTGCCCAGGCTAACGTAACCCTTCTTGTTTGCAGTAGTGTAGATAACTGGCCTTGAAGCTTTCCTAAGTGTTTGTCAAAAAAGTCAAGTGTCTTGATTCTCTCTGAAACAGTTGAAATTCGTAATAGATCTATAGTCACAACATAATAAGACAAGATTTATTTTAAATCTGCATTATCAATGCAAATATTTTAATAAATTTTGTATGATTATATAGTAAAATGTTAATTAGCAATTTTCATTGATAATACTATGCCTCACACTTCGTGGGGTGCACAAAAAACTCTTATTATATGTTTTTATAGATATCAAACAACAGTTTACTCATTTCCGTAACCATTATTACATTACCGTAACCAAGATGGCTTTCAAAATGGTTATGGAAATGAAAGTTACGGAAATGAAAATTTGTCTGTAATTGCCTTGTCCCGAATAAATCACTCGTGATACCAAAATGGCGCCTTCAGATATGTGTACAGGAACTCGAGACATATTCGGCAACGGAAGACATAATTGACTTACAATGTAGATACACTGTGTAAATACAGTACGGAAATGAAGATAAATAAGTATACGTATGAAAACTCAGGTACTTACGTCTTAGTTTTACATCTTCCATCGCTGGATCTCTCAAACACGTTTCAGGATAAACATTGCGCGCGTTAAAACTTTAAATTACGTCACAGTAAAAGTTCACTGGTCGGGTACATTTTGTTATGCGGGCACTTTACTACGACGGTTACGGAAGGGAAAATTTTCTCAGGGACAATTTTTACAAAAATATAATTTACATTTCTTAATTTGAAATTCCTATTCACTTACCTTATAACAGTTACTTGTTCATATTTATAAATTTTTATGAGAAAATAGCAAATAGAAATCAATCATTTAAAGTTATATTTAAAACAATAATTACGATACTACGCAAAGGGACGTCAGGAAATCAAGGAGGTCTAATCCGGAGTTGGTGAAAATTTTGAACTTTTTTTATAGTTTTATTGAGTTTTTGTTATTTTTTCATGGGTTCTTTGTATATTTAATTGGTACTGACAGTTTTTTCTATTAAATTAAAAAATATATACGAATAATAGTAGTGAAGATCAAAGGGACATAAAAAATCGTAATTTATAAATAAAAAATAGAATGACCCATATACAAGTTCTTCTCCGTTTTAACACGCATATGTTCGTATTGCAAACGTTCATCTGCACTGGCTTAACGTTTGCCAACGCATCTATGCAAAAAAAACGTACCCAATGTGCTTGAAACAGTTAAAGTACACAAAAGCGTGTATCATAGCGCAATTGATCGCAAATAAGACCCTTCTGTACGTTTGGTATGCAATTTATTGGTGGCGACTGGCGAATATACAAATAAGATGACAAAAATAACAAAAAGCGCTCACTAGCGTATTAACATGCTTTTCGACTCGAAACATACTCTAACGCAAAAACCAATTTTTTGACATTTTTTAAAAAAAATCATACGAACAGCAAATGCAGCGACGCTCTGTTTCAATTGTAAATTTACATGTATATGCGGAGACCACAAACGTTCACAAGAGTATTCATACGTATTGAAGCAAATCGGCCTAAATCTCTTTGCAATTATATGCCAGTAACCGTTTTTATAAATGTTCCAACGTGGGATGACCCATTTACATTTAATATTTTTGGTTCATTAAAGAGTTGGTCATCATATATGTCAACTATAATAGTTATATGTTGATTTAACAAATACAAAGCAAAGACGAAACATCTTTGCTTAACCAACAACAAGGATATCTTGTAAGTGAAAATATGTCTTAAGGTGACAACAGAGTCAATTATCACTGAAAAAACCTAAAATGAGATTTTTTGCTAAGTAGATTTATCAACCTTTTCTGAACACATTCGTGATTTAATTTTGGAAGCTTTTATTCCAAAAAATGTGTTTTAAAACGGTACCTATTATATTTGTCTGCTATTTGCGTAACCTGTCGATTATCGGTAACGCTTCGCCCCCTGTTGAGGCATCAATGAGGGAAATCGGTAGTTCCATATATCCGTGAATTACAGGTCCATACTGGTCCATACTTCTCGTATGCATGTATCGTACAACTAACGTACATCTTTTATGAATATCTCAACATTTAGCCTTTTTTATAAATTAAGAAATTGTCGGCCAATGTACGTAACATAATGTATGAAACATAAATAATTAAGCATAGCGGCAAATCGCGCGACCACGGGGTTGATTAAAAATGTAGTTGCTGAAATATCCATAATGTAAGAAAATAATTTGTCTGTCCCGTTAATCTGATAGATATTACGTTGAGTTGATAGACTTTTGTACGGATTCAAGGGCTTACTTTACATTCAACCTCGTTTTCTAACAATGTCAAGGAAAACAACAACAAAAACAGACAACATTTTTTATGTGAACGCCTATATGACTTATAGTAAGTTGTCCCTGACAAATTTCTAAACCATTTTAGATAGTCTAAGGATGATTATTTCTCTATATATATAAAAAAAGATATAAAAATATATTCTCAGTGAAAATAAATTGTTCGCCATAAATCGGACACAGTACTAATAAATCTGGGACAAAGTATGAAATTTATTGTCTATCCCGGTAGAAACTGGATTTCTATAGATCTGCATAGATGATATTCATAATAGAAGTCAAGAAGGCCAGATCATAATGATCGAGTAATACCTTTTATTTCTATTAAAATATGTGAAGCATTATCAATTTGGTGGAAAAAATATATAATATCCCGTTCTTATTTGTACATCTACCATGGATTTTAAAAGACTGTCAGAAGCTTAGTTTTTTGTTATTTTATTTAATATTTTAACGGAATTTCATACACGAATACACAGGCAGAGTGACACTGGTATAATACAATAATAATGCTGATGATAATAATAATAAACTTCAAAAAGGAAACAATTAAATACCCCGCTAGCGGTGCGCAAATGCGTTCCATTTCCCCCCATTGAGTGCCTCAAATTTTACCGATAGTCACGTGACATGTGCGACAGATACCAGACGGACAGTAAATCACGTTAAGAATTGAAGAAATTTCGGCTGTAAACTGATATTAATCAGCAGCTTTTTAATTGGTCAGATGTCACTGGGTCATAAAATGTTGTTAGAGTATGTTACCGCAACTTGTGACCCACTCTGGTGCGATATTTGTGTATTATGCAATTATTTAGCGTGAAACGTAGGGGTCCGAGAGAGAACAGCCGATTTATGACACTTCGTTTGATGCGGGTCGGACTAACTTTGAATCGGCATAACTTTTTTAATAATCAAGCAATTAACATGCAGTTTAAAGCACATGAAAGGAAATTCATTTACGGAGGGAACCGTGTCAGGGATTTTTGTTTGCTCGATAGGCGACTTAATTATTTTTAATTACGTAATATGTATTGTTACGAGCCAGGCGTAACTACAAAGAAAAGCCAGCAACAAACTTGTAACAATATAACAAATTTATTACAGAAAAAAATATTAAAGAAAAATAAAATAACAAATAACTTTTACAAATACCTGAAGTCCAAATAAAAGTGAAAATCTTAAATGTCTAGTCTGATCCTGGAATGATCCTTTTTGAATAACACAGTTAAATCCAAGTTAAATCCAAGAACACTTTAGAATAAATTCCCACAATAAAATCCACAAGAATAATTTATTTTAAAATCCAAGCTCCAATAATTCACTTTATATCCAAGTTGAATAATACTCCAAATATATTGATTTCTTAAAAGGTAACTGATGACTTAAAACATCACTGATGACTTAAAAGGTAAAGGTAATGAAAAATGTCAATTTATATATATTAACTAAGAAAATTCCAGAAAGGTCTATTATGTTCTCAAGTAATCATTATCTAGCAACTTCAACAATAAAGAACATTCCAGAAGTTTCTATCTAAATATAATGCATGAGGTTTTCTACAACAGTTAAGAAAGTTCTAGTACATACATGTAGTTAATGTTCTAAAAATAGAACAATGATAATATTGGAAATACCAACTGGTCATATATAAATTATATACATGTAATAAGTTGCATACATAACGGTATGGTGAAAAAAGTCGCATAAAATGTTTGACGTTACGTAATATTTTTTTGAGAAAAGATAGAAAAAATTTGAGACACTGTTCCCTAGATAAGGTAAGTATGGTTATTTTCCAAAAGTTTGATGACAAAAAAAATAAAAAAAGGCTTTGCTATGACGATTTAAAATTTTAGGATTTTTATTCAAAATCAATCATTTACAAAGGAATTTTTTTCAAATATGTTATTTTTATGATGATTAACGACATTTAATGCACAAAGATTAAATAAATAACAATTATTACTAAAATAACTTTGTTTAAATGACATTTATGTGAGTACCACGGAAAGTGTCTGTTGTCACCTTAAAAAGGTCACTTGTGTAAAAAAAATATATGTCAAAACATTTGCTCATACAGCTTTAATTTTAGTTGCTGTCTTTCATGTTTAATACATGTATTAGCACGCCAAAGGAGACCCTTCTTACTTTGAGTGTAGTTAGGGGTTATTTAAATCAAGGTCAATGTCATTTATGTAAAAAAAAAGACTTTTACCCTTTAACAGGTGTATTAACCTTATGTTTTGACAGATGTATGCCATTTATATTGTATTTACCTTATTCTTATGACAGATCTATGTCATTTGTACACAGCTAACATAATATTGAAATTGTAAATAAATGAAACATGTAAGATAATAAAAAAGAAATTATGATCAACAAAAGTAGTATTACCTTTATTATACCTTTTAAAGCCAATAAAGGTACCCTTCGTTTAGTAGTTGTTTGGCTAATACATGTCGATTTCGACAGACTCCAAACGTTATATTTAGAAGGCTTGTTCTTATGTGTATAAATTATATATAGTCTCCAGCTGTTGTCCTTAGAGATTTTATTATTAGTTAAATGGAATTGTCAGTTGTCAACACAATGCTATCACATTCTAAGATTCTTAGCGTCAACATGTTGAAGAAGAGTTCATGTATTAATCATTTTCCTTTGAGAAAATGTTGTTTTTTACAATGGTATGTCAATCTTTAGAATCAGAACCCTAGTTGAATGGGAGTTGCGGATTTTTTTTTGTAAGTCATAGTGTTTTTTGACTTGTTAAACAGTTTCAAATGTTTGTATAGTGTAACCTCTCATCTGACGGTGTGATACACTTTGGAGTTTCACTGCATGTTTTATTGCGAAACTAGGGATTTAATTTGTGGCTTTCATCTGGAACTAGACTTAGTTGTACATTATCTTTTGACCGCCTCCGTGGTCGGGGGGTAAGAGTCGATAACTTCTAATCTAGTAACCTCTTTGGCATGGGTTCGATCCCCGGGAGATGCATTGGTAGTTAAGCGCGGAGGAAGGTAGTCTAATACATGTAGTACTAGTGTAACTCTCCAGGAACGATGGTTAAGAAAATACCCGCATATATGACTGAAATACTGTTTGGAAAAGGCGTAAAATGGAACAAAAAAAACCAAACAAACATTGTCTTTTCTAAGATATAGATTACTGGATTATTATTGTAACCAACTATTATAATAAAAAGACAGTATCTACTCCTCCCTGTCCAAAATCTACAAGTGTCTTCGCTGCTTGAAATTCAAATTATATTCAATCTGGTTTTATAAGTATACAAACAAACTGTTTGCTATTCGCGTCTTTACATTTATTCACATATTCACGTGAAGAATCGATATGTCAAGGTAAAATTCATGGTTAAATGTTGGTTTCGCATGTACGGTATAGTCATAGAACATATATAGAAGGGTAAGTAAAAACGGAGCGGTAAACTAGTCATGAAGTATGATATGTACAAACAATCTCGTTACATTTGGTGAACAATAAGAGGTCTTTTAGGCAAATATATTAGTAAGAGCTTATGCTTGGACGCCATTTTGTTTCCTATAAAATTCAATAAAAGTTAAGGTAGCATAGGAAGTATCTTAAAAAAATAAGAATGAAATCGACAGAGGTTAAAGGAATTTTTATGGATAAAGCTTAAGATTTTCCTTATAAATTAAGGCAACTTTTTTCACTTAAGATTCTTTATGAATACAGCCCCAGGTCTTTAGGTCAAAGGACACACTTATATGTCATTGAAAACGCTTGTCAAGAGCAAATCTTCTACATGCATTAAGGGATTTCAATACAACTTGGCGCAAATGCTAAGCATTGTAAAGTGCAAAGTTTAGGTTCCTCCGGCCGAGGTCACACATAAAAGTCAAAGTTAAGACACAAATACGAAAATGTGTATTCGGACAATTTATTTACGAGGGATTGAAATACAAACGGTCATTGTTCAACAGTTCTTATTGCGCACATAATCCAGGTCATTGCTATCAAAGTCAATGTCACACAGAGAGGTCAAAGATTCTTTAGGGGGACCATTTATTCATCATTTATTGATGGATTGTAACACAAATGATAACTATAAGGACTACAAGTGTGACGCATGTGATTTAGGTTAATATGTGCAAGGTCAATGTGACTAGAGATGATAAAATATCCAAATATTTACCTTGCAATTAATAATACAATGTTAATGTATAAAAAATTCAAACAAGATGTTTAAGTTTTGGTGGTTTTGTTCATTTAACAAGACCCTATTCTGTTGGTTTTTCAACAGTTTGACGATTATGCTACATGATAAGTTTGTTTGTTTGGATTTTTACGGCACGTCAACACATAGCTGGCCATATCGTGCCGAATGCTATAACTTATAAGCTTATAATGTTATGTAAAGCTCTGTAAATAACAATAAAAATGAGACAATTAGATTTATCTCTTTCAAATATAATCAATGATGTTGCTACGTGATAAGAGATGTGTTCACTTAAGGAATGCAACTTAATCCAAACTGCATAGCACTATACAAAACACAAATTAAAGCCAGTTTTATTCCTACTTTATTATATCATTCAAACATTTTTTTGTTAAATCTGATTAACACTTTAACGAGATCATGTGTTGACATCATTGTATGTTATGAAGAAGTATTTATATAAGTAAATGCAATCTACAGACAAGTTTAAAACAATGCATTTATTGAAATACATTACTAGATATTAATACGGTTATCTTTTCTTTGGCTAAAACGTGTCCTTAACACAAATAATTGAAATGCTAAGTACCATTTTTGGAAAAGGCTGACACAAGTTAACTAAACAATGTAAACGATCAAGTCTTAAATATACCCATTTGAACTTTATTAAATGTTATAATGATTGTAATAAAACAGTAAGTTGTTATTTTCTAACAAAAAATGCAAATTGACACAACCAATGAAATATAATTGTGAACAAAGCTTTGTAAACTTTAAATTGACTACATATTTACCAATAAATGCCAGTTTAATGACGCAAAAATGCAATCTTCAGTAAAATATAAGTACCATTTTTCTTCAGAATTGCAATATTCTCATCATTTTCTTTTATTTTTTGCTGAAATTTATGTCATTACACAATATTGTTTCATTGAGTTCCTTTGTCTCTTATATTACAGTTTTAGAAATTTTTCAACAATATATTTAAGGGATCTTTCATAAAGTTACGAGCATTATAAATAAATTTAAAGAAGAACACAAGATGAAAATATAGTGTCACAAGGTAGCAGAAAATCGCAAATATATCAATTTAAACAAGCAATTATCATTATAGTATTGCAAGCAATCCATAAGTCCCCTACCGGTTAGAACCCCAGCAACATTCTGATCTCAATTTTACCAGTGAATGAATGACATGAATGAACTTAAATCTTTTGAGTTCCAAGTTTGTTTATTTCACAGTAATGTGTTAAGTTTCCCTGCTTAGTAAGGAAATTATTGTTATACAATCTTGTCATATTACGATATGGGATTTTAAAGTAAATCCTATAAGGAATGAAGAAGTTGGAGTAAAAAATACCAATTTCTCGAAAAAAATCTAAGTTCAAGGGGGACATAATTCTGGAAATAGTCTTGCTAGAGTATTTAACCTTCTCAAAAATGTTGAGTGATAATAAGAAACACAAATATATAGTTTAAGCAGATACATTAGGAAATAAAGAAGTTATTTAAAAAAGACAACATTTTTTATTTCATAAAAATTCTAAGTTCAAGGGAGGTAATACTGATAATTTTTTTGCTAGAGTTATAAACCTTGTCACATATGATGTGGTTGATGACCAGAAACTCATATTTAAAGTTTGAAGTAAACACCTGAAGAAATAAAGAACTTATATTGAAAAGGCTTAAAAATTTAAATCAGAAATCTTGAAATTCAGGCTATTTGTTGCCATAGCAACCAGAATTTTCAACATAGGAAGAAAAGAAAAAGATGTGCATAATCTCCAGACTGCCATCTACCCAAATGTCAAGTTTCATAAAAATATTTTTTGTACTTTTCGAGTTATCGCTGGATCCAGTTTATGTGTTAAATTTGCCATATTTTCAGACTATTTGTTGCCATAGCAACCAGAATTTTCAACATAGGAAGAAAAGAAAAAGACACGCATAATTTCCATACTGCCATCTATCCATATATGAAGTTTCATCAAAATATTTTCAGTACTTTTTGCGTTATCGCAGGATCCAGTTTTGTGGACGGACGGACTGACAGACAGACGGACAGACAGACAGACGGACGGAGGGTAAACCTTAAGTCCCCTCCGGTTAAACCGGTAGGGGACTAAAAATGTATATCTGAAGTTAAATTACCCCGAAGCTGCATTTTTTAAAT
Organism: Ruditapes philippinarum; assembly: GCF_026571515.1. Classification (NCBI taxonomy): domain Eukaryota; kingdom Metazoa; phylum Mollusca; class Bivalvia; order Venerida; family Veneridae; genus Ruditapes; species Ruditapes philippinarum. Next base: position 6,977 of record NW_026855736.1, on the reverse strand, counting down.
TTCTGTTCTTAAGAAATCTAACTCAAATCGATTCCTCATATGATTAACATAAAGATTGTGAACTATTATGATTTCATTTCGTTCCGTTGTTAACTTACCATACGGAAATACATTAGGATTTAGTTCTCCTCAAACCATTACAGTAACACGCAAAACTTAATGAGCGTCCTAAATGATCATGATATCAAACAGGAATCGGTATCACAAGACGCTATTAAGGCCTCAGTTAAATTTTCTGCGCCATTGCAGTCGGACACGTGTCTTATGTTCTCTTTTATTTCATTTTAGTGAACTGTTTTGAGGATTTTATATTTTATTTTATAAGTTTAATATGGCAGAAGCCGTGGTTAGTTCAGGAAAAGAGAAAATTATCCGAAACTGATTCGAAAATTTCGTCTAAAAAATAGTACGAAAAAGAAAACATCGTCAATGGGTAAGTCATCTGCTAAGTCTAAAGACGATGAAAATTCATTGGTTTTCCTTAGAGAAGAAATTGAATGACAAGTTTGAGGAGCGTTTTTCTTTCTTTTGACTACTAAGTTAGACATGTTGAACAATTTGTGTCTAATAATATGTCTCGGGAAGGGAAACGAGGACACTTACGTTGCTCAGAAAAGTTCCCAGTCTTTTACGTACACAGGTCACAGACGAGGCAATTAGTGCTGCTCGCAGACCACTTCTATCCATGGATAACAGCTTAGATAGAGATTATGGTATTGCATACCGATAGGGGTGTACATTCACAGACTGCGCCTGATAGGGGTGTACATTCACAGATGCATTCTGATGTTTTATCAGTGATAGTTTCTGAGGGGGAAAAAATGTGGGGGTTTTTTGTTTTGATGATAAATCAAAAGGGAAAATTCATGGTTTTCCTCGGGAGAGAAAAAGTTTGACCCAGAGTCAAACAATCGAAAACACCCGTTTCAGTAATTTTTGTAAATTTGCTGAAGGGGAAAGAAAAAAATATTTTAATATGTTTTTTTTGGATGGACAAAAAAAAAATTTAAAAAACCCCTTTTAAAGGAATTTTTTTTGATGATCTCAAATAAAAATTCTGCCCCAATCTTACAAAATTTAAAAATCCTGAAAAATCAACGGGTTTTTTAAAGACAGGTATTTTTTTTTCCAGTAATGAAATTTTGTAAAATTTTTTTTTTAAATTTCCAAAAATTTTAAAATGATCAGTTGAATCATTGTTGTTTAAAAATATGGACACAAGGCAGTTTTTGGCATCCCTCCTTTTTTTGTTTAGAAAATCTTTTTGGGGTCAAGGGAAACGATTGGAATTTCATGGACAGCGGGTTCACGCATGGGTATGATTATGTGTTTTTTATTCACAGCAAAATTTTGTGTTCCTTTTTAGGATGTTTACAAAAAAAGTTTGAAATTGGTTTTTGGCTTTTTAAAATGACAAGAGTTTTTTTGGGAAATTTTCAACTAAAAGCCCTTGATCAGGTGGCTAAAATGGCCCCTTTAATCTTTATTTGCGAAGAAATGCTTTTTTCATAATAAGGTTGAATAAATTTAAAAAGTTTTATTTTTTAAACAATTAGAAAATCTCCCTTTTAACAGGGGAAGGGGGGGTTTTGGTCTACTTTTTGTTTCAGAAGTTAAAAACCCAAAACGGAGCGAAAAAAAGAAAATTTAAACTGAGGAAATTAAAAAGATAGTTTTTTAAAAAGGGCTAAAAAACCCCTTCCCTGTTTTGTATAAGAGGAAGTTCACCCCCAAAAAATAAAAGGATTTTCTAAAAAACCAAAATTTATGAAAAAGGGGTCATCCAGTGGACCTCGTAACTATTCTTCATATTAAAGGGGGGGTTTTTCCAAGCCCCGCTTTTGGGGGTATAAAAAGAAATTTTGAAAAAAATAAATTTTGATTTCCCTTTCGTAATACAAAATCATTTTCAGAAAAACTGACGAAAAAAGTAAGATGATTTTTCCCCCATTTCCCGGGTTGGGCAAAAACAAAATTTTTAAATAACTCGTGGGAAAAGGGGGTGTTGTAAACCCTTTCAGAAATGGCCTCAAACGGGAAATTTATTAAAAATTTCCCAAAAATTTTACAGGAAAGAATTAAAAAGGCACCTAGACCCGATAAAACTTTTTTTATCAGAGGTGAGAAAAACTTTTTAGATAAAAAGGGACTATTAGAAAAAAGTTCCAATGCAGGAAGAATGGAAGGTTTTAAACAGCGCCGTTTTTCCTTGTCCCAAAAAAAATGGGGAAATGAGGCCAGTTATCAATTTAAAGCCGCTAAACAGATATCATGGTGATAACAGCATTTCCAAATGGACAACACTTTCGAAAGTTCTAAATTTAAGTAAAAAAGACCAATTCAGTTTCACTTTAGATCTAAAGGATGCTTAAATATGGGCACATTCCAATTCACAAGAACTACAAAAAGTACCTTCGTTTTTGGCATAAACAATAAATGTTTACCAATTCACAGCGTTTATGGTTTCGGTCCAAGCCAGGCTCCACGAGCATTCACAAAAGTAATATCAGTAGTTGCAGCATAGCTTAAACGAATGTTTAAAATGTCCACCTAGCCTCGTATTCTAGAACGATTGGCTAGTAGGGGAAATCTAAAAAGATCCCTGTTTGTCAAAATAAAAGAAAACATAAAGTTTGCTCCCCCATTTAGGTTTCATATAAATTAGAAAATTCTTCTTATTTTCCAAAAACAAGTAATCTTTTAAACCTTTGGGCCCGGGTTTTTTTCTTTAAATTTTGGTTTATTGTCCCCGGACTTTTTAGAAAGGGAAATAAAAATTGGGGGAAAGTTTTATGGGTTTTATTAATTAAGGAAAAAAAAAGTCCCTTCGTTTTTTTGCATGTATTGGTTAAAGGGGGCCCCTATGCATAGAAAAAATCCCTTTTTGGCCCCGGTTTACATATGGCCCCTATTCATTTTGAAACCTACTTGTCTTTGGGAAACCCACTTTCCCAAGACTGAATAATGTTCCAATAACAGGAAAATTTAATAGCCCATTTAAAGATGGGGGTTTTAAAAGAGAAAATAGGGCTGAAGGGAAAGTTTCTTCAGCAGTGTAAACAACTGTGAAAATAAAACAACTCTTCGAAGAGGGGTTTTATGGGGGTCAAAAATTGCGAGAAAAAAGATTTAAAGGTACTTGGATGGGGAAAAAAGAAAAAGACATATCAATTTTAAAAAGGGAAAAGCGTTTTAAAGGGAAATGTAAAAAATTTTCCCTTCCTTATTAAAAAAAAAATTTTTTTTAAATCGATGGACAACAAAAAAGGGTTGCCCAATTTTTAAAAACAAAAAAGGGGGAAACGGTTGCAAGTTTTTTGTTATCTACGGGGAATTGGGGAATTTGGGCCCAATAAAAACAAATTCATGAAAAAAGCGCTTATTTTGGGCGGGAAATAAATTTATTCAATATTTTTTCGAGGGTCAAAATTCGCCCATCGGAATGGACTTGAAAATAAAATGGGTTCAAATTTGTTCGGGGACGTTGGGGTAACCCGATGATAGACTTGTTTGCCTCAGTTCACAACGAATCCCAAATTTTTGTCATGGGGATTAAACGTCAAACATTAGATAGATGCTCTGTCAGTGTATGGGAGAGAATGATAGAAAAATGCGTTTCCCCCTATTTGTCATTCCAAAAATTCTACAAAAAAATGGGTCAGTTCAAAATGTCAAATAATTTTAGTAGGCCCCCCAGTGGAACCCTTTTTTCACTAGTAAAAAATCTATTATTAAATTTTATTGACCCCCGGGGTTTGTTTCCCGGGTTTTCCCGGGAAAAGTTGGTTAAACCAAAAAAAAATATATCTCCCTCTCCAGAAAAAAACTGAAAAGCTTTGGGTTTTTCAAAGAAAATTTTAAACAAAAGGTTTTTTAAAAGGGAAATTAGAAAAATTTTAAAAACAAACCCCATGGGGAATTGGAAATCAAAAAATTATGGGTGTAAATTTAGGAAAAAATTTGTAGGCCCGGTGTAGTCAAGGAATAAAAATCCCCTTTAAATTTCTTTTTTAAATTTAAATTTTGCCGGGAAATTCTTAACTTTCTTTTTTTCATGAAGGCTTGCAAAACAGAAAAAATTGCTGGGTTTTCGCTCAAAAATCTCGGTGTATACCCCCCTGTTGATAAAATTTGATTGGAAAAGATCCATATATTTTTTAGGGGTTTCCCCAGAGGGGTTTTTTAATTTAAAAACCCGCCCGTTTTTTAAAAATTTGGAACCCGAATTTGGGGTTTGGGAAAAATTCAAAAAAGCGGAAATTAGTCGTTTTGGGAAACCTTTTCAAAAAAAATTCCCTTGAAAAAGTCTACTTAAAATGGTTTTTTTCAAGCCATTAAACCCTTCAGACGATGTCGGACCTCCCGTCGTTTAAAAATTAGGAAAAGGGTATGTGACTGTAAAATAGTGAGGGAATTTAAAGTTTTTTAAAGGGAAGGGGTTTTTTCCAAGCAGGGCAGGCCCTAAATGGGGGAAAAAATTTTTTGGGGGCCGCCCCCTTTAAAAATAAAAAAGTTAGATCCAAAAAGAGGATTAAAAAAGGGTTTTATTTGAAGAAAATGAAACTAAAAGAGAAACTAAAATTCAAGATGAAAAATAGTTTTTTTATTTTTTAGTTTAAACCCCACAAAGCAGTTTCCCAAAAAAAAAAACTTTAGGGAAAAAAGGATTTTTTCAAAAATTCAGATGGCTGCAATACGGTTTTTTTAAAAAATGACCCCGGGTTTTTCCTTTTTTTTAACTTTGGGGGGAAAAAGGTTTTTTTTTGGGGGGCCCCTTTTTAAAAAGGTTTTCTAAATTTTTTTTATCAATTTTTCCCCGGGAAAGGGAAAAATTTTTTGGGAAAAAAGAATTTTTACTTTTTTTTTCGTTTTTTTAAACTTTAGAAAAAATTTTTATTCCCCGTTTTTTAAAAGTTTTTATTTTTAATTTTTTTTTCCAGAGGAATGTTAAAATTTTTGCGGTGTTGCCCTTTGAGAAAAAATCTCTAAATTTTTTAAAATTTTAAAGAACTCTTAAAATTTCTTTGGAAAATTTATGAACATTTTTATAAAAGGGGATTTGTGATAATTTTGCCCCCGAAAAGTATTATTTTTTTTTGAAGGATCATGTGTGTTAAAGATGTTAGACACAAAAATATAGTTAGGAAAAAAAACACCCACCTCCGCTTTTTAGGTAACTTTGTAATTATCCCAATGTTTTTTTTTCGTATGGTAAATTAACAAAGGAAGAAATGAAATTATAAAAAATTTTTTTATCAAAATTTTCTTTTATGAATGAAGTTGTTAATTACCATACAACTACCCCCCCCCCCCCTTTCCCCCCCAGTATTTTTTTATTACGGGATGCATGTCGGGCCCAAAATATTTTAACTGAGGGGTTTAAAAAGCGGGCTTGTGATACCGGTTTTTCCCGTTTTTATCAAAGATCATTTAAAACGCGTTTAAATTTTGCGTGTTATGGGAAAAGGTTGAAGGGAAATTAAAAAACCCCATGTTAATTTTTTTTTGTATGGTTTAAATTAACCAAACCTTTTTACTCATAAAAATTTAAAATTTTTAATTTAAACCCCAAATTTTTTTTATTTTTGAAATTAAAACATCATAACAGGTTTATGTATAACTGTTGCTTTTGTGTAATGACATGTCGCTAAATACGAAGTGAATGTAGCCAATATCATGGAAACAAATAAAGGCTGTTTTATTACTTTAATGAGCATGACAAATTTTTACTTTTAAGACAATTAACCAATAATTGATTGCTTCTTAATTGATGCACGATGCTTACAAATAAGTCGTGAATTGAATGAATTATGAGTAGTTTTACCAACAGGGCAGGTTATTCATTTTACAAATTACATTAAGAGAAATGGAGCATAAGTTGTGACTTGATTAGAGCTTATCACACAAGCTCGTATCTTGATATATCTTAGCCTATATTCTAATTTTTCTACATTCTCGCGCATTCTGTGTTTTGCAGCAAAGAGAGTAATCTTTTACAGAAATCATTTATAGGAAATCGTAACACTATGAACGCGTAAATGAAAGAAAAATATGTTCTTACTTCAAACATTTCGTCTTTTGTAAATGTGATTAATACAATAATAAATTCGTCAAGGTTCATTTCTTATTTGTAATGGACAAGCTGTAAACAACACAATTGTTTTTTTCCATCTTACTCAATATGTCTAGTTTTGAACCTACTTTCATATTATATTCTCTCTATGGTATAATTGATTCCTTTGCTCTTTAATCTTTATGTAATTAGAAATGTTGTTATGTTAGTATTTGAAGTTCATCAATAACAAACTCAATGTAATACACTGACAGGGTGAAATCGGTGAAAGAAAATTTTACTTAACCAATTATCATTTAAATTATCAGCAATATTTGCCACCCCCTTCAGGTTCCCCAGTTCTCCGGTCTCTTCCCCTTTCATCCATTTTTATGTTTCCCCGTTTTAAATTAATCATAACAATGTCCTGGCCGTGCTTCACCATTGTGCGCTTTTCTGTTTTTGTTCTGGCTTCTTGTCTGTATAATTGGATTTTACAAGGGTGCTTTTATTGAATAATACTCTTACTTGTTGGCATTTGTACTCGTAAAAGATATATATTTCCTGCATAAATATATTTTATGTGAAAATACAAATTATGCATGTAAAACATATTGTTGTCCGTAAGATAGAGCACACTTGCCAAATAGATATGAAACGTATTTCATTTTCTAGCATTTTAACAAACTTGTGCATTTCAAATTAAATCTGTTATTTTGCACGTTTAACCGCGGGGTATATAGCATGTTATTGTAAAGTATATAACAATAACCATATGGTTAAAATTTATCTGTATTACTTTATACATTTCAATTTCTCAAACTACACAACACATTCATAAACAATTTTATATTTCATCATAACGGAAAAATTGTATTCTAAGTAAATAAGAACAGTCTAGTCAGAATATTTTTCAAGGGCCCCG
>NW_026855735.1:0-58618 GCF_026571515.1 Ruditapes philippinarum | reverse complement strand
ATTTTTGAAGCACTGCACTTCAATCCAATGAGACCTATCTATCTACAAAGTTTCATGTTGATATTCTTATAATTTTAGAGTAATGTCCCAGACAAAATTCAAAAGTGTCAAAATGAACAAAGGGCAATAACTCCAAAAAAGTAGGCAAGACAGTGTTCGGCTCGAATTTAACTTTTTTGGCCACTAGCAATTTTTTTGCTAGTGGACAAAATTTTAACTAGCAAAAAACTGAATTCAACTAGCACTTTTTATGACAATGATTTTTTAATTACAAAATGTTAAAATTGTAATTTATTTTGGACGAAGTTCGAACTGCCCGGGGTACGAAATCAGCAACGTACTTTCTACTCAAAAACTTGATTTAGGGGACAGGGGTTTTCTTATCAAATGTCAATCTACATGTAAAAAAATAATAATGCAATATTGTCGCATACCGAGACGAGTCTCTGGATTATGCGCACAACAATCGGCGCAAAAATATTTGGCAACATTTCCCATCGCATCGAGTTAGTACGTAAAGACTGACATGCAGTTCTTTTCTCCCAATTTTTAACCGTTTTAACTGAAGGTCTGATTGTCTTTCTTTTGAATAGAACTGTTGAAGTCGTCTTCTGTACTCAGAGCAATGTTATTGGAAGACACATTTGCTTCAGTAAGTGGGAAGAAGTTCGTTATTTTTCGTTTAGAACAGTTTATTTCGATCACGCTTGATTTACACGGACAAAATGACATTTGGACTGGTTTAAATTTGTGTAACTTTTTTTAAGCGAGGTTAACGGTATAGAAAATGTAAACCAGACAGCAAGTGCGGCGCATAGTTTTAAACTCGGCTACCTGCGAATATTACGCCCCAATTTTGTTTCGGAATTTACTGACGAGCTTATTCAATTTTTTTCTTCAAACTCGGCAAAAAATTGCGAGTAGTATAAATCTAACTCGCAAAAATCTTTTTTCAACTAGCATTTTGCGAGTTTGCGAGTGTTAAATTCGAGCCCTGCAGTGTTACAGTTCTTGTGCACTGCAAACTTACTCAATGAGAATCTATCTACCTACAAAATTTCATGTTGATATCTCTTATACATTAAAGAATTATGTCCCGGACAAAGTTCAAAGTGTAAAAAATAAACAAAGGGGGATAATTCAAAAAATTAGGCAAGGCAGAGTTAAGGTTCTTGTTTTCCACTGCACACCTACTCAATGAGATCTATCTACTACAAAGTTTTCATGTTGATACCTCTTATACTTTTAGAGTTATGTCCCAGACAATTTCAAAGTGTAAAATAAACAAAGGGGATAATTCAAAAATTAGGCAAGGCAGAGTTACGGTTCTTGTCATGCACACCTACTCAATGAGATCTATCTACCTACAAAGTTTCATGTTGATAGCTCTTTACTACTTTTAGAGTTATGTCCCGGACAAAGTTCAATGTGTAAAAATAAACAAAGGGGAATAATTCAAAAATTAGGCAAGACAGAGTTACGGTTCTTGTGCACTGCACACCTACTCAATGAGATCTATCTACCTACAAAGTTTCATGTTGATACCTCTTGTTGTTTCAAAGTTATGTCCCGGACAAAGAAAAAGGGGACGGACGGGAAGACGGACGGACGGACGGACAAGGCGGCGACTATAAATTATGCTCCCCCGAAATTTTTTCGGGGAGCATAAAAAATTGGTTTGGGGAACAAGCTAAAGGAAGCAGAAATCCTTGATGATTCTACATTAAACAAAATGTATGACTCAAAAACCTTATGTTAGGAGAACCCAAAGAGCTTTATTTGCACTTATATTCGGAATGTCGGAATCTTTGCTGGAAGATGTTCAACTGTGTTTGGATGAGGCCAATGGCACAGAGTATCTGATCTATGATAAGGAACGACAAACTAAAACAAGGACAGGGGCTTAGTTACGCGACTTTTAGTTACCTGTACGGATATAAATTATGTTTCATTCTTTTTAAAGTTTATCCAATAAATATTAAGCCAAGTATATTGTAAAATACTGAAAAAAAATATTAAAGCCATTCATGTAACACATCACCATTTTGCAACACTGTATTTCTAAATTCTTTAAATTGCCTTTAAACTTCTTTAAAAATTATGCACAAGTTTACTATAAATTATTAACAAAATCTATTATCCTAAAAAAAATATTAAAATAATCTTATCAGATTAATATTTTAGGTTAAATGAAATAACAGTTCTCAAAACAAACAACAGCTATCCAGACTGGGACTTGACCCCAGGTTCTTCTGCTAAAAGAAACAGATATTCTAATCACTGAACTATCTGGATGACTAGTTGATGTTTTGTCTTACACTGTAAATATTATAAGTTTAAACAGGATATTTTTTTCAGTGTGTGATAGAAAGTTTATTTCAAAAGTGACCATCAGATTTTCAACATTTTCACAAGATTTTATTTTCATTTTTACATGTAAGAACGAAATTTCTTACATTTTTTTGCTGTGGAAAGTGGATTTATATTTGATAATTTCACAGTGAAAATTATAATTGATAATTTTCACTGTAGCCGGACCTATAATTGAATGTGGATGAAAAAAATATTTCATAACTAAATGGAATTATCAACAGGAATAAATTCAGTATACAGTGATGTTCTGACATCATGGAGAACTAATGACGTTTACGCAGCAAAACAAGAAAAGATGACTTAAAATCACTAAAAATAGCATGAAATTATATAGGAAATTTGTATGTTTTTGCATGTAAGATTGAAATATATTTTCACTCGTGAACACCAGCAGCAATTATATTTATACAAGTGATTTTTTTTTCAAAATTTCCTAAAGGGGGGAAAAATATAGCATGATAAATCACAAAAGGGGAAAATAAAGTCCAACCACTGAGAATGGAATTTACCCATACATTTTAAAATTTCAATTTTTTAATTCAATTTAGCATGCATGGTACTAGCAGAGGCTATCTAAAGGACAGCTTTCTGTCTTCTAGCTTATATATTATGGGCTAGGGGAAACAGCTTTATTCCACTGTAAAATACAGGGAAACGGAAATGTCGAATGACACATATGCCCCCCTTCCCTAGCCCCTTGACTCACACATTATTGGTTATTTTATTATAGAAACTTGCCATAAATGGGTACATGGAAGTGTTCAATTATGGAAAAAAGGAAAATAATGAAGACTTTGTGATAAATAATTTTCAACATAATGAGCTGAACCATTCTGACATTTAAAGCAACTGTGACATTGACCTTTGACCTAGTGACCCCAAAAAATCAATAGGGGTCATCTATTATATATGACCCATCACTATGTGAAATATAGATTTTGTGATGTATAGTTTTTTCAAGATAATCAGCAGAAACCATTCTGACATTTAAGGCCCCTATGACCTTGATCTTTAACCTAGTGACCCCAAAATCAATAGGGGTCATCTACTAGTTATGACCAATCACTATGTTATACAGTCAAACGTGTATTAAGCGAGGGAAACGACCCAAAACGGTCGCTAAATGAAACGGTCTCTTAAGACAGTCAGCATGATATAAAAGTCAAAATTTATAAATGACAGCTTTCTTATGCGGTTGGGAATGTTTTTCAACTTCGTTTTTATATACATGTTGAATAATAAGTACGCTCCGATAATCTAAATGGATGCAAATGTAAACAAGAGCCACCGCTGGGCGGGGGCAACGCTCAACTTTTTACTTTTTCTAAACGCAAACATAGAAAGGTTTGAACATATCTTAACGTTCCTTTTTATAAATTTAGTTGGTCTGTCTTGTCACATTAGTTTTGTTTATCTATTTTGTATATATATATGAATAGAAACACGCAATTCTATAAATAGAAACATTACGCAATTTCTAAAAATAGAAACATTATGCAATTTCTATAAATAGAAACATATACACAATTTCTATAAATAGAAACATTACGCAATTTCCTATAAATAGAAACATTACGCAATTTCTATAAATAGAAACATTACGCAATTTCTATAAATAGAATGCAATTTCTAAAACAAGAACTGTAGGAGGACAGTAACGCTCGACTATTCGAAAATTTGTCACAAGGGTGTTTCATTGAGTATAAATAATGCTTACCTATAATGAATACATAAAATTGTCCGAAAAGGTGCAAAACTCTTCAAGTTTCAATACATTCCTATCAGTAGTTATGGAGAGATACAAGCTTACATGCAAAAACTTAACCAAGAATTCATGAGTCGAAAAAGGGGCATAATTATGCAAAAAAGCAAATCAGAGTAATGGGACTTTGTACCAATCATCTTAGATAATCACAGAGACCAAGTGTGTGAAGTTTCAATCCATTCCCTCTAGTAGTAATGGAGATACCAGCTTACATACAAAAACTTAACCAAGAATTTCTAAGTCAAAAAGGGGCATAATTATGTAAAAAAGCAAATCTGAGTTATGGGACTTGTGCCAATCATCTTAGATAATCACAGAGAACAAGTGTGTGAAGTTTCAATCCATTCCCTTCAGTAGTTATGGAGATACCAGCTTACATACAAAAACTTAACCAAGAATTTCTAAGTCGAAAAAGGGGCATAATTATGTAAAAAAGCACATCAGAGTTATGGGACTTGTGCCAATCATCTTAGATAATCACAGAGAACAAGTGTGTGAAGTTTCAATCCATTCCCTTCAGTAGTTATGGAGATACCAGCTTACATACAAAAACTTAACCAAGAATTTCTAAGTCGAAAAAGGGGCATAATTATGTAAAAAAGCAAATCAGAGTTATGGGACTTGTGCCAATCATCTTAGATAATCACAGAGAACAAGTGTGTGAAGTTTCAATCCATTCCCTTCAGTAGTTATGGAAATACCAGCTTACATACAAAAACTTAACCAAGAATTTCTAAGTAGAAAAAGGGGCATAATTATGTAAAAAAGCAAATCAGAGTTATGGGACTTGTGCCAATCATCTTAGATAATCACAGAGAAAAAGTGTGTGAAGTTTCAATCCATTCCCTTCAGTAGTTATGGAAATACCAGCTTACATACAAAAACTTAACCAAGAATTTCTAAGTCAAAAAAGGGGCATAATTATGTAAAAAAGCAAATCAGAGTTATGGGACTTGTGCCAATCATCTTAGATAATCACAGAGAACAAGTGTGTGAAGTTTCAATCCATTCCCTTCTGTAGTTATGGAGATACCAGCTTACATACAAAAACTTAACCACAGGGACGCCGACGCCGACAAATGGGTGACTGCATTAGCTCGATTATTCTGCGAATAGTCGAGCTAAAAATGAATATTTCAATAATTTGACCTTCAAAGTCAAGGTCATTTATGAGTGAAGGTCAAGGTCTGTCTAGTTATTTTTAAGGGATATCCCTGAAGATAATTAAGTTCAAGTTTGAAGACAATCCATTACTATATGTATTTATTGAAATCAATGACCCCCAGGGCGGGGCAATTTTGACCCCAGGGCTATAATTTGAACAATCTTGCTAGAGTTTTACAACACAATGTTTCATGCAAAATATCTAACCTCTAGCATTTGTCGATTGCTAGAAGATTTTTTTTTAAAGTTTTTACTATATACATATAAGGAAAACCAATGACCCCTGGGGCGGGCCGATTTTGACCCAAGGGCTATAATTTTAACAATCTGGGTAGAGGTCTACCAGACAATGCCTTATGCAAAATATCTAAGCTCTAGGTCTTTTGGGTCTTTACAAGAAGGTGTTTTAAGTTTTTACTATATGTACATATAGCAAAAATCAATGACCCCGGGGCGGGGCCGATTTTGACCCCAGGGCTATAATTTGAACAATCTTGTTAGAGGTCTACCAGACAATGCCTTATGCAAAATATCTAAGCTCTAGGCCTTTTGGGTTTTTACAAGAAGGTATTTTAAGTTTTTACTATATGTACATAGTGAAAATCAATGACCCCCGGGGCGGGGCCAATTTTGACCCCAGTGCTATAATTTGAACAATCTTGTTAGAGGTCTACCAGACAATGCCTTATGCAAAATATCTAAGCTCTAGCCCTTTTGGGTCTTTACAAGAAGATTTTTTAAATTTATTCTTATAATTCCTTTTGGTTGCCATGGCAACCAGATTTCTGCATGGAATGAAATTATTTGAACAACTTTGGAAGCCCTTCACCCAAGGAACAATCCTGCCAAGTTTGGTTGAAATTGGACTAGTGGTTTTTCACAAGAAGATTTTTTAAGTTCACTATATAATCTATATAACACACACACAAACACACACACACACATACATACACACAGGTGAATCGCTATATGCCACCGATGCGGTGGCATAAAAATATCAACTAATTATTTAAATTAGTTGCAATCCCAACCAGGATCTTCTCTTAGTTGCTTTGTATAATAACTCATTCCTAACTAGTTATTGTCCAAAAAACATTTTTCTATTTTAGTAATAGTGACCCTTGACCCCAGGGGGTCCAAATGCAACCCCAACAGAGGATTCCGCATAATGATGCTTAATACTAAGTTTGATTACAGTATCATAGTCTTATCTAATGTTATTGTCCGGAAACCATGAAATGGACCAACAGACAGACAAACCAACACAAAGCTGACCATTTTTCCCTGACCAATAACAGCGTCAAGTTTGGACAATCTTAAAGCATTAAATGTATTTTTTATACATGTATTTCGACCTCCTCCTCCCAAAACAGCCAACCTATTTTCTCCAATTCTTTATTTTAAATTATTCAAGATAAAAAAAAATGAATATTAGTGAGCAATTGTCATAAGCTACTAGTCTTGTTTACTTTCAACAAGTATGAGTACATTTATCCAAAATGTAAAGTATTTGATAATACAAAGATGTTTCATTCTCTTTAAAAATACAAAGCAGTGTAAATCATTGTAGGATTGACTAAAACAGGCCTGCATTTTAATAAAATATATGATATTAATCAATGGAAAACTGGTGTTGGACAAGAAACAATAAGACAGGTAATGAAGTGGCTACATAAAAAGCAGAATGCAGTAAGAGCTAATAATACTACTAACAAGAGCCGGTTGAACCGGGTGATGCTCCCCGAATAGGTTTGGACACAGGAAGGTATACCTCTTGTTGTGTCAGAGTTATGTCACAGACAAAGTTCAAAGTGTAAAAACAACCAAAATATTGTGCATGACACATTGTCTCAATATGGTGATCATTTTTTGTGAAATAGTTGTAAAATCTGACTTCAAATAACGAAGTTATGCGCCTGACATTATTTTGCTGCAAGGTCATGCTGTGACCTTGACTTTCAAGGTAGTGACCCAAATGTTGCATGCGACACGTCAATTCAATATGGTGATCATCTCTGTGAAATAGTTGTTAAATCCGACTTCCAGTAACAAAGTTATGGGCCGGACACGATTTTGCTGCAAGGTCATACCGTGACCTTGACCTTCAAGGTAGCGACCCAAATGTTGCGCGCGACACAATGTCTCATTGTGGTGATCATTTCTGTGGAATAGTTGTAAAATCCGACTTCAAATAATGAAGTTATGTGCCGGACACAATTTTGCTGCAAGGTCATGCTGTGACCTTGACCTTCAAGGTAGCGAGCCAAATGTTGCGCACGACACACCATTTTAATATGGTGATCATTTCTGTGAAATAGTTTAAAAATCTGACTTCAAATAAGGAAGTTATGGGCCGGACACGATTTTGCTGCAAGGTCATGCTGTGACCTTGACCTTCAAGGTAGCTAATTAAATGTTGTTCGTGACACGTCATCTTAATATGATGATCATTTCTGTGAAATACTTTTTAAATCCAACTTCAAATAGCGAAGTTATGGGCTGGACACAATTTTCCTGCAAGGTCATGCTGTGACCTTAACCTTCAAGGAAGCGACCCACATGTTGCGCACGACACATCGTCTCAATATGGTGATCATTTCTGTGGAATATTTTTTAAATCCAACTTCAAATAACAAAGTTATGGACCGGACACGATTTTGCTGCAAGGTCATGCTGTGACCTTGACGTTCAAGGTAGCGACCCAAATGTTGCGCACGACAGGTCGTCTCAATATGGTGATCATTTCTGTGAAATATTTTTAAAATCCGAATTCAAATAAAGTTATGGACCGGACACGATTTTGCGGTAAGGTCATGCTGTGACCTTGACCTTCAAGGTAGCGACCCAAATGTTGCGCCCAACACATCGTCTCAATTTGGTGGTCATTTCTGTGAAATAATTTTTAAATTCGACTTCAAATAACAAAGAAGTTATAGATTGGACACAAAATATACCCTTATAATAACAGACTATGTAAATCTTTGATCTCTAAGTGTGACCTTGACCTTGGAGGTAGGGACACAGATGTTACGCATGACATATCATCTAATCATTGTGACTATTTGTCCCAAGTATTTTCTATGAAAAAGTTATGGACCGGACACAAAATATACCCTGTAACAGACTATGTAAGTATTTGACCTCCAAGTGTGACCTTGACCTTGGAGGTAGGTGACCGTTTTTTGCGCATGACACAACGTCTGATTATTGTTAACAATTATGGCAAGTATTTACAAAATCCCTTCATAGATAAGAAAGTTATGGACCGGACACGACATATACCCTCAAATAGACAATGTTAACCTTGAATGAGCAAGTACGACCTTGACCCTGAAGGTACGGATCTGGTTGTTGCGCATGACACATCCTCTTATTATAACAAACATTTGTGCCAAGTTATTTCAAATTCCTTTGATAAATGACAAAGTTATGGACCGGACACGAAATATATCCTGTAACAGACTATGTTAATATTTGACCTCCAAGTGTGACCTTGACCTTGAAGGTAGGTGACTGGTTTTTGCGCATGACACATCGTCTGATTATTGTGAACAATTATGGCAAGTATTTACAAAATCCCTTCATAGATAAGAAAGTTATGGACTGGACACGACATATACCTTCAAATAGGCAATGTTGACCTTGAATGAGCAAGTGCGACCTTGACCCTGGAGGTAGGGGTCTGGTTGTTGCGCATGACACATCGTCTTATTATAATAAACATTTGTGCCAAGTTATTTCAAATTCCTTTCATAGATGACAAAGTTATGGACCGGACACGAAAGTGTGACGGACGGACGGACAGACGGACGGACGGACGGAGCCTATTTCTATATCCCCCTTTTTTCTTCGAAAAGGCTGGGGACAATTATTGTGACCCCATAGGTTGTGTGCAGCAATTTAAGTTATTACAAATATTACCAAATAATATATGCATAAATTTTATGAATCATGTAAGCCTCATTAATGACAGCCAAGTTGTTATATTACATAAGACCTTCAAATGTGTATACCAAAAGCATTTTTAGTTTAATATAAAAATATCAAACAAGGCAACTTGAGTTGTTGAGTTATTGGTCAGAAACCATCATTAAGTACAAGGTCAATATGACATTGACCCCTTGACCCCAAAATCAATATGGGTCATCTACTGGTCATGACCAATCATCATACAAAGTTTGAAGTTACTACGCCTAAACATTCGTTAGTTATTGATCGGAAACTGTTTTTACCTACAAGGTCAATGTGACCTTGACCTTGGACCCCTTGATCCCAAAATCAATAGGGGTCATCTGCTGGCAATGACCAATCATCATACCAAGTTTGAAGTTTCTAGGCCTCAGCTTTCTTTAGTTATTGATTGAAAACCGTTTTCACCTACAAGGTCAATGTGACCTTGACCTTTGACCCTTTGACCCAAAAATAAATTGGAGTCATCTGCTGGTCATGACCAATCATCATTCCAAGTTCGAAGTTTCTAGGCCTAAGCGTTCTTTAGTTATTGATGGGAAATCGTTTTTACCTACAAGGTCAATGTGACCTTGACCCCTTGACCCCAAAATCAATAGGGGTCATCTGCTGGTCATGAACAATCACCATACCAAGTTTGAAGTTCCTAGGTCTAAGGGTTCTTTAGTTATTGATCGGAAACCGTTTTTAACTAAGAAGTCTATGTGACCTTGACCTTATACCCCTTGACCCCAAAATCAAAAGGGGTCATCTACTGATCATGACCAATCACCATATCAAGTTTGAAGTTCCTAGGCCTAAGGGTTCTTAGTTATTGATCGGAAACCGTTTTTGCTTACAAGGTCAATGTGACCTTTGACCCCTCTGGTGAAAAAAAGACTAATTGTACAGGTAAAAGTATAAATATTCATTATCAGATCATTTTCGAAACAGTTGCAAATAACCTTTCATTTTCCCAATATTAAACTTTATAAGTCAATTTTTGACCTTAAAGTGTGGCCTTGACTTTCAGCTGGCACCAGGGTAAGATGGATTCTGCACATTGCCCAGTTGGGGTGAACATTTGAGTAAAGTTTGAAGAAAATCCTTCCATTAGTAAAGAATTTATAGAGCGAGCGGACACAACATATTGTCTAGTATTAATTGTATGTAAATTTAAAGACTCAAAAAAGGGGCATAACTTTGTTTAAATGCAAAACAGAGTTATGAAACTTGACCAGCATATCTTCATTGTGACCTTTCATATATATTTTAAGTTTCAAGCAAATGCCTTTTCTAGATTCAGAAATATTCATATAAATGTTAAAATTTAAGAATATTTTCTAAGTCAATTTTTGACCTTCAAGTGTGACCTTGACGTGAAGCCGGCAAAAGGGTGACATGGGTTCTGCAAATTTCCTTGTTGAGGTGAACATTTGAGCCAAGATTGAAGAAAATCTTTCAATAAGTGTAGGACTTACAGAGCGGACACAACATACTGTCTATTATTTGTTTGTTTGATATTTGATCTTCAATTGTGACCTTGACCTTGAGCTGACATATGGGCAACATGGGTTCTGCACATCCCCTTGTTGAGGTGAACATTTTAGCCAAGTTTGAAGAAAACCCTTCAATTAGTGTAGGACTTACAGAGCGGACATAACATATTGTGTAATATTTGATTGTTTGATATTTGACCTTCAATTGTGACCTTGACCTTGAGCTGACACATTGGCAACATAGGTTCTGCACATCCCCTAGTTAAGGTGAATATTTGAGCCAAGTTTGAAGTAAATCTTTCAATAAGTGTAGAAGTTACAGAGCGGACACGAAAATGGAGACGGACCGACGGACCAACCGACAGACGGACCGACCGACGCGACAAAGCGAATCCATTATAGCCCCCCCCACATTTTGTGGTGGGGGTATAATAAAACAGAAGCTCATAATCAAAAATAACAATAAAGATACCCAAAATAATGGAAGAAACTGCCTTAGCTTTTACTGATTTTGCTTCTTGCTGTTTGACAAAAAATTTTTCTACAAAATTCCCTGACTTTTGGTTATTTTTCAAGTTACCCTGACCAATTTCAATATTCCCTGACTTTTCCCTGACCATGGGAACCCTGAATTAAGAGTGGCATTACATATAAACTGGAAATCAAACTATTGACTTGATAATTATTCTTGCAGGACAATCAAGTTTTTGCTTGTTAGCTCACCTGTCCAGCCGTCTGTCCATAAACTTTTACTTTAAACAACATCTCCTCTTAAACCGCTAAGCCAATTCCATCTAAACTTCACAGGAATGTTCCTTTGGTAGTCAACTTTAAAAATTGTTCAAAGAATTAAATTATAAGCAGAATTCTGGTTGTCATGGCAACAAGGAAACAAGAGCCACCGCCAGACGGGGGTAACGCTCTACTTTTAATTTTCTCTAAAAGCAAACAAAGGAATGTTTGAACAAAATCTTTGAATATACTAATTTATATATATATATATATATATATATATATATATATATATATATATATATATATATAAACAGAAACACGCAATTCATTAAATAGAAACACACACATATGTGGTGTTGACATGTGGTTGTGACATGTGGTATCACATGGTGGTGTCACATTGTGTCATGTGTGGTGATACGTGGTGGTGATCTGGCTGGTGCATGTGGTTGTCACGTGGTGGTGACATGTGAAGTCGATGGTGTGACACTGGTGTCACATGGTGGTGTCATGTTGTGGTGACATGTGGTGTGGTCATGTGGTGTCATGTTGTGGTGACATGTGGAGTCACATGGTGGTGTCACATGGTGGTATCATGTTATGGTGACATGTGGTGGATTGTGTGGAGTCACGTGGTGGAGTCATGTGGTGGTGTCACAAGGTGGTGACATGTGGTGAAGTCATGTGCTGTGGTGTCAAGTGCTGGTTGGTGTCACATGGTGGTGACAAGGTCGTCTTAAGTATGTTTTGTTATAATATAAGTTGATCCCTTCAATAATAGCAAAGTTACAGCCAGTTACAGCAAAAACAATGAAACGGTCAAGGTCATTAATGAGTGAAGGTCAAGGTCTGTCTGATTATTTTTAAGTGTTATCCTAGAAGATTATTATGTTCAAGTTTGAAGACAATCCATTCAAAAATAACAATGTTACAGCCAATAATAGCAGGCTGTCAACCAGGTCTTATCCAAAATAAAGGAGGATTATAGGAATATTTTAGCAGGAAATATAGGAGTTTTTGGACCATTTTGAGGCAAAAAAATAGGAGTTTTCAACTTAAATTGTTTTACTTACCAATGCTTATATAAATGTAAATTATTCTTACTTTTACACATTCTGTTTCTACAATAAAATGTCTACCATATAAGTGAAGGAAACCATTAGCAGGCTGTCCAGCACCTTCCGACATAAAATTAGGGCGAATTTTACGGTAATATTTCAGAAATTTTTGGGCTAAAATTAGGAATTTTAGGGTACGTAATAAAAATTTTAGGGCTAAAATTTGCAATTTTATGACTAAATAAACTAAGGTCCCAAAAGACCATGATGTGGGCTAACCTTTGCATATTTGACACAAAAGTAACTCACAAATAATGCTCTAGTTTAGTAATAGAGCAAAGGTGCTACCAGTGTGGACTCACTGGTCAACTGCCTTCCCTGCAGAAATGGTCATAGTCAAATCATGTTCAAACCATATTTTTTTTAAAATGGCTGAACATGTCAAAAAGAAACATGTTTCTACCTATGTTTTAGGAATGTTATAACCACAGTGTCTAAAAGGAATTCTTATACAGTTGAAATTCTTGCACAATGCAGCTTTTGAATAATTATTATGGACAAATGAAATTTTTTGTAAAAGTAGGTAAAAAGTAAAAAGGCATTTGCCTTAGTACAGTCATTTGAATAAATGGGAAGCATCTATAATCAACACAAAGAAATTGCACATCAAAAAAGTTCATAACACAGACCATTCAATTGCAGTTTATCTAGATCACATAATTGCAAAATGTGTGTACATTGTAATTGGAAATGAGCTTTAAATTACTGAACTGCCAAATTATTTTGAGTGTGATTAATTATATGAGTCTGCCTTTTCCTAAATTGCGCCATATGAATGAAAGAACAAGAACTGAATGAAATTGATAACTTTGTGGCAAAATAAGCAATTTCTCCTACAAAGATAGGAAAAGGATAAACTAGACCTATCACTGAAGGTGATTAATACCTCCACCAGCAACTTTGACTTTTTGAAAAAAAAGTAGTTATTGTCTGGAAACCATTTTTCTATTTTTAGTAACGGTGACCTTGACCCCAGGGCATCCAAATGCAATACCAACCGGAGTTTCCACATAAGGTTGCTATTTACCAAGTTTGATTACAATACCTCATTCCAAACTCTAGTTATCGTCCGGAAACCATGATGTGGACCGACCGACGGACCGACCGACCGACGGACCGACCGCCAAGCTGACTCCTATATACCCCCCCCCCAAACTTCGTTTGTGGGGGTATAATAAGTATGAGGGAAAGAATTAATTTTTCATAGTCTATGTTAACCCATTCAGTACTTTACAATGTTGTTTTGATATTATGCAGATTTAAATAAAAGAGTTGTGAGTAAACAAATTGTACATTAATTTTTGACAACTATTTATACATGTTTTTAATTAAGATTGTGTTAGTCAACAGCTTCATAATGATCATTTTCAAATATGATATGATACAAATGGACCACTTCAGAAATTTGGATAAAATGAACAAACATAAAATTAAAGATATCTGGAGTTGGCAAAACAGTGTCAAAATATTCCAGAATAAGTGGACTCTTATGGTTATGATTTTAGTTTCAGGACAATGATATGGTAGTGTTTTGCTGTTAACTGTCAACATGGTTATCAACAACTGCTTTGATTATGAAATAGCAATGTTACTGACATAGTCAAAGTAACTTTTAGTTGAAATGAAACCATTTCAATGTCATCAATTTTGAGTTGACAAATCATGGCCAAATCATTTTTGACCATGTTCAAAACATGGTCGACTTTGAGTTATGTTTACAGGGTTACAAGTTATAAACATAACAAAAGATAAAAATAATTAGGAATTTCAGTGAAAACATAGGGCATTTTTAGGAATTCCCTTCGAATTTTTCACTTTTTTAGGAATTTTAGGGATGCTGGACAGCCTGCATTAGCTTTGAACCACAACATCAGCAGAAAGTTACAGCAATGCATGACCATCATCTGAATGGTCACCTGAAATAAAGTTGACATACTGATGCACTGCTTTTCATGGTGACCATGCAGATGGCTATGTGGAGCACAGCAGCCTTGAGCATAGTAATGTGATGCTGATGCAGGCATCCTGTAAAATACAAAAGGCCAAAAGCAGTACCAAAATTTAAATCTCTTTGAATTCCTCGGCAATATATTTTTTAAAAAATATAGGAAAAATATTCAAAATATAGGAGAATATAGGAAAAATAGGAGGTTTTTTAAAATATAGGATTCCGACCCAAAATATAGGAGTTTTATAGGAATATAGGAATTGGTTGACAGCCTGTAATAGCTAAAAAAATTAAAATTCAATAATTTGACCTTCAAAGTCAAGGTCATTTATGAGTGAAGGTCAGGGTCTGTCAAGTTATTTTTAAGGGATATCCTTGAAGATTATTATGTTCAAGTTTGAAGACAATCCATTCAAAAATAACAAAGTAACAGTCAATAACAGCATGAACAAGCAAAATTTGGACTTTTAACCTTGAAGGTCAGTCATTTATGGATGAAGGTCAAGGCTAGTGTGGTCTACTGAAAGGTCTTGTCCCAAGGATTGTTGTGGCCAAGTATGAAGACAATACACAAAGAAATAAGACTAGTATAGCAATACCTCTACTTAAGTCAAGGTAAAAACTGCTCTTTAAAAATTGAATTTAGATATAGATATGTTTTGTTTTTTTTTAAATTATTTTGCTAGGGCAATTAATGCACCATTATTTTTAAGTATTTAAACCTGTTAGTCAATCTCATGATGATATATTTTCAAATGTAATGGCAATATTTTTACTCCTGAAGTTTTGTCAATTAAAGTAACTCACTGGTATTACACTTCCTATGTTGTCATCTGTCACAAGCATCACAAGTGACTGCCTCCTGCCGTTTCCTCACAACACTTCCACAGTCTATACAATAATCAGTCATTTCAATAACCAACAAATAACTTAAGGGCCGATTTGACTAGTTTTGATGCCGATTCTGCTAGTTTTGGGGCCAATTTGACTAGTTTTTGAGTCGATTTGACTAGTTTTGGGGCCGATTTGACTTTTAATAATTGTTGTGTGGCCGATTTGACTAATTCTGATACACAGAAAAATGCCCTTTTAAGACAATATAAATGAAGAAAGATCGTTACGGAAAGCAAAACTTAAGTTATTTCCGCTTGTATATGCTGACCTTCACCCTTTATGTGAAGCAGGTGCTTTCTCATATTATCGTGGAATTTGATTGGTTGTTAAGGCTGGTTGCTCTGTGATGATTTTATTCTACACACCAGTTCAAATCATTAGTGCAACTTCTAATTAAGTGTTAAATACCTTAGCTTTGTAATTTTTTGTGTTTTAATAAAAGCTTGATAGGCCATAATCAAACTTTTAGGATCATATTGACGCCTTTTTGGTACCACATGATTTGGTTTGTTCTAAAAATAGTTTGAACTCAATTATGTGTTGTTGTTTACAATATCCCTCTAAAATATTTTTATGTTTATGTTTACTTATTAGTTATATAAGCATTTAGCAATGAATACTACAGTTTTTCATTGTTACTGTAGTCATATGTTTTATTGTTTTGTTGTCAAAACTAAAAATTGATATTAAGGATAAATAATGTTTCCATTATTGGTTTTTTAATTGGAGTTCATATGATTGTAAATTATCTATTTGTGGAAACAAATGCTTTGAGCTATATTGTACATATAGTAGTGTGAAACCTTCATTTAAAGCGCCTTGTGTTAGAGACCTGATACAGGTTTCTGCAACATGGGAAAAACTAAAAAATTGATGATCTTGGAGAAAAAACTGATTAATTTAATGTTTTCCTCTGGACTTTGCAATAATTTCCACAGTTACCGTAATAATTCTATTTAGCGCCCGGGCTTTTATTAGAATCATAGACTTTTCGAAAGTTGGGGATGGGCGTTAATTGGAGACGCATCTTCATAAGACAAACTAATTTTCTAAGCAAGGCTTTTATAAATCCACTCGCCCCTCATAACGAATCCGAAGATAGAGCGGATGTTGATTTATAATTGCAGACAACGCTAAAGTCGATTTCGGTATCGTAACGTACCGGCTAAAGTCTGTTTTTTTCCGCAACTTTAATTACCATGCATGTAGAGTCCGGTTTCCGGCACGGGAATAAAAAATGAGCCTCACGCATTTTTACTGCAAAAATATTATGATTTTTCCCAACGAAATATTTATGTAAGGTTACCAATTAACTCTGTAAATCTGGGATGTTTCTATACAATTTAAAAAGTGAATGGAAATATTATTGAGTCCGATCATTATGCATTTTTTCACCCGCCAATATAATTGTTAAAAAAAAGTAAGGATAGTTCTGACCGATTTTTACTGACACAAAGCATAATGTTCCTAAAGGGATTTTAATGCGGGATTTTGATATAAAAGACAATCGTTCTATTGTTCAAATAATTTTAATCAAGAACTAATCTCCCATGTTGGGCCCCAATACATTGAACACCCACACGCTTACCTTGCTGACGTAATGAAATAGGCGCGTGAGTTTTGGCATCTCGGAATGGTTATTTTTTATACATGTTATATATACTTATACACAAAACACGATTGAATTATGGCAACACCTATGCTTGTGTTCTATAAATCTGTTATTAAGGGATATCACGTTTACAAATATACATGCCCAGGCGGAACTATACTTCAGTGTAATTTGGAACCAGAAAATGAACATAGTGATAGCACAATTATCGTAAAAAATAATGGGTCTCTTGTTGGACATATACCGGAGGGATTATGTCAGCCTCTTACAAAATTATTTAAAGATGGACTTATTGTAGAAATCAGTGCCGAAATACTTGGAGAACCGCGTTCGTCATCAAAAGGAACTTTTGTAAAAGGTGGTGGCATTGAAATACCATGTACATATAAACTTTACGGAAAAAAAGACAAGAAAAAGGAAGTTCTATCCTACGTGAAAACGGAAATAAGGAAACTTGAATTGTAAAGGTAAGCTCAATTGTACTCAAATCGGGGGATGGGCGTTTAAAAGGGGCAGTTAATTTTTCAACTTTGGGCTGAAAAATGGCCGTTTTTTGTCAAAAATATGGGGGGTTGGCGTCTATTAGAGGATGGGCGCTAAATAGAATTATTACGGTATTTTGTTTTTTATCTGTTTTTGTCGCATTTCTTTAGTTATTTTTGCCAGAGACAAAACAGCTCTGCTAAATAGACATGTTTTCGGATATCGACAGAAGTCGCGAGTGTCGCTTCCATCTGTTTTAATAAGTCCACGAAAATATGAGAAACCACGATAATACGAGAAACAGGGATACAATAATATAATAGTATACCTGATCTGCAGATATCTCTTATTTTTCATTTATAATACATTAGATGGTCTTGATAACATGCAAGTAATCAGAAAAAAATTAATGTTTTTTTTTTCAGTTGGCCAAGTTGACCCGTGCCGAGCTGGTATAGGGCCGAGTTGTCTCAACCCGGTAGATCTAGTCAAGAGGGGGCTCTGTAGGCTACGTCAACCCATTTATATCAACTAAAGTGAATTACGGTTACACTACCATACCTTACCACACAACTAAGAAAAACTCGTTCTTTTTAAAAGAATAAAATGGGGAGAAACTGTCTGCAAAATATAGCACAAATACAGACAGTTCTCTACAGTGCCAGTGGGGACACAGGCACTAGACACAATTATTTTACCCATATACCAGGGTCTATTCTAGGATTCGAAAAATAGGGGGGATTTTTATCGAAAAGTCAGAATTGATTATATTTGTTGATCTTTTGGCGCGATAGCTCAGTTGGTTAAACCACTGATTATCACTCCTGAGGTCCCGGGTTCGATCCTGGGTTACACCCTTGGGATTTTTCAGAGACACTTTCAGTGTTTCAGTGTTTCCCACCTACCTAGAGGTGTACTGGTAAGAAATCCAGGTAATCCTCGCATGTATCAGTGCTATACACTGGGCATGTAAAAGAACCAAGGGGTCTATTCAATAAGAGCTAGGGACTGGCTCCCGGATTCCCTTGTATCTTAAAGCTGTTTCTTAAATGTATACAATGTATACCTGCTTAGAGTGATCGAAAACGATTTTAAAGCAGTATAATGTAGAAAAAAAAAATTTCCCTTCTTTCTCTATGTAAAATTTTCCCCCTGCCTCTGAAAAAAGAATTACGGACAGGGCGGACCGTGAGACAGGGCGGACCGTACCAGGGCGGACCGTGACTCGAGACTAGGCGGACCATATTTTGGGACAGGGCGGACCGTCACTCGAGACGAGGCGGACCATGATTTAAAAAAGTATTTATATGTGGAGGAATGTAATAAAAGTATTAAATTATTGATGTTTTTGTTCCTCGTATTAATATTTCAATGCAAATATAAAAGTAAAAATATTATATACAGTAAGTTTTAAAAGTCTTATTGTTTAATAAATTATATTTCAGTGTTCTTTTTATTTCATGTGTTTGTGCTTATTATGTAAATTTTAATAAAATAGTTTTGTTCTTTAAATATGTCACTTTATTTTTTTTGTTATTGTGTTGTACGTATTGCAAATAATTTTAATGTGATGTAATTCGTTTCGTTATCATTGTTATTTCGTGTATTGTACAACAAAATATATGTTTTTTATGTGTCTAATTGTTTAATAAAGTTTGTCAATTTTAGCAGCGTAAGCGCCTTACACAAACAATGGCATTGTAATACCTGATAATTGGTCAATTATTACCTGCGTAAGTCGACGCAGTTACAAATAATTTTCTTGAGAAAAAAGTATGAAACTACTCTAATATACTGAAACAAAAAAGAAACTTTCTCCAAGTTTGAATGTAGATATGTTAGTACAGTTTTTCAATCCTTTTGAAACTCAATTTTTACGTTGAATAAATATATTAGGCTTTTATACAGAGATAAGCTGACCGATTGAGTTTTACAAGCTACTACTTGTATACAAACAAGTGTGTACATCTAAGTGGTACCCTTGAACAACTAGCACTTTGCGAAAGTTTCTTTTTGGTTCAGTATATATATGTTACATATATGTTACATAGAAAGGTTTAGATTGAAATATTATAAAGAATACCAAAATCATCCACAATTAAATACTTTAATAACTTTTTTAAATCACGGTCCGCCTCGTCTCGAGTGACATCGTCCATTCAGCAAATAAATATACAATTACACATGAACTTTTAAAACTTATTTTATATTTTTACTTTTATATTTGCATTGAAGTATTATTACGAAGAATAAAAACATCAATAATTGAATATTTTTATTACATTAACCCAAATAAAAATACTTTTTTAAATCAAGGTCTGCCTCGTCTTAAGTGACGGTCCGCCCTGTCCCAAAATATGGTCCGCCGAGTCTCGAGTCACGGTCCGCCCTGGTAAGGTCCGCCCTGTCTCACGGTCCGCCCTGTCCTGCAGGCTGAAAAAATAGGAGTGAATTCTCAAAAATAGGGGTGAATCCCCCCACTTACGAACTTTCGCTATACGTCTATGCAATATTTCGATAGAGCGGAAGTCAGTGCGCGAGCATGCGCTTTGCCATATCTCGTTCAGTTACCGCTCACGTTTAAAATCGGTTGCTATGAAGCGACACTAAGTGTACATGGCCTTTACAACTAAAATATCAGACAAACACATTAAAACAATACACATCAGGGCACTAGACAACTTTTGGGGACAGGTACCCATACCCTCAGGAAGGGGAATTTTGCGTCATTTTAAGACAAAAAGGGGAATTTTAAGCCATATATGAGTTCTTTAAATTTAGGTTTTACACTAACTATTGCAGGGCTTTTTTTCACAGGTTGGGAAAGCAGCCCAGCCCTTAATTTTGGGGAAAAAATACACGGTATATTTGCAAAAGGGGAAGAAAAAACTTGATGTAAATTCAATTTTTGGGGAAAACTGCATGATTTTAAAGAATTTTTCTTTGGGGAAGCAGCCCTATACCGGCCCCTGCTATAGAAGGAAAAAAAGCCCTGTATTGGCACAATTTCCTACCATTACTTACAATAGCTAGTATATTTATTACTATAGACCTAACAAATAAAACATATAACATGAAGTTTTTCTTGAGATAGGCTATCTCATTGTTTTCTTTATTGCTTTCTTATTGCACTTGACTGACTCAGACATCAATCAGAGCTCCAGATATATGTTTTTGGCCAAGGGTTTTATACCCCTCAAATTCTAAAGTGAGGGGTAAAATGCAAATTCTAAAAAAGTTAGGGTTATATTAAAATCAATAACAAGCATAATGCATTTTTGTTTATGATAAAAAATTAAAACTGACAGTTGTTTTTGTTGTTGTTTTAAAAAAACAAAAAACTTGTACAACAAAAATTGAATCAGTGCAACAAGCTCTGGAAAGGCAGACCTTCCTAGGCAAGGGTATGTTGTACCCAAGTTATGGAAACACAGGAAAATTATTTCCTATTATAGTCATTAATTGTTTCTTTATTTTTAAAGTTAAAAATGTATCACACTATTTTGCAATCTGCACTGGTCAGTTCTTAATCTATTTTCTACATATTTCTGCCTGTTCTTTAGATTGAAACAATTATAACAATGAGAACTAAAATAAGAGTTCAATAAAAATAAACATGAAAGTTTTATGCCTTTTCTAAAAACAGGTTTTGGTTTCAGAGAAAATTGTCTGTAACTGTAAAACTTGGTACGAAAATATTTGAGTACAAAACTGCAAGAGAAATACGTTTTTTCCAACAACAACTGACAGAAATTAGAATAGTTTTGTTTATTTACTAGCAGAATATGACAATGTATGTCTATTCTCTAAACAAATTGAATATTAGGTAAACTCCTACGATGATTATCTGCCACATTAATTTTGTCAATAATTTTACGAGAGTTACCTCCCTTGTACAGTACATTTCTCACTTCCTGCTACTTTCGAGTTTAACATACAGCGTTGTTGACAACTGTAATTTAGTTTTTAATCCATTGAAAGTTAAACAGAAATATATTCTATTTCTATTAAATCAAAACATCACTTTTTTTGTAAAATATCAAACATTTATACAATAATTTTTTTTGAGGGGAATTTTCTGCTGAAATAGGGGAAAAAAGCATATGATTTTGAGAGGGGAATGGGGCCGATATTCGGCCCTAAAAATGGCCAAACGAGTGCCCTGCACATAGACTACACATAGTTGTTTTCCATATTAATATTTTGCATTTGAAACTGATAGTCAAACAAATATCTCAATATTCTTACTTATTTAATTATTGTTTACATGTGATGACAGCAACGCTGTGTGTTAGATTACTTTCGGTTCAGAAAATTCATTTGTTTACCATCAAAACTCACATGTTTACCATAGGAACCACATATCGATAGAAAGCAAATAAAACAAAGGTAAAGAAAAAATTGTCCGTTTCTGAACAAAAAGTCGAATAAATAAATACAAAACCTTTTTAAAAAGTCCCTTCTTTGAGTTCATTTGAAAGGGGAATAATTTGGTGGAATTTTAGACAGGGAAACAGGCAGTTATCTTTCATGGCTAGGGAATATGGCCGACTGAAATTATGCAAGCAAGTTTGTAAGTGCCCCCCTCCTAGAATAAACACTGATTTACGCTCATTATACTATATATAAAGAATATTCTTTATATATAGTATTATGAGCGTATATGGGTAAAATAATTGTGTCTAGTGCCTGTGAGTGGGGAGGTGACGAGGGGTCCCTGTGTGTCCAGTAACACTTTCCGCGTATTTGTTCCGTTCGCTTTTCGGTATAATTTCTAACAAAATTGACAATAATAGAATTAAACATACAGGGTATCTTAAGCTTATTTACGGGTCTTTACTTACACGAAAAGAGAGTTGGTTTGTTTCTCGTGTTGAAAGATGATGTCTTCCAATTTTTGAAGGGAGTTTGAACCAGAAAAATGGTATTTTTTCTGGACTATTTCCCGCGCCTCTGTTTTGGAAGCCTCCATCTTGTTTTTCTGTGATGTCATAAGCATGTGACTTCGAAACTCCGCCTCCTCCAGGAAAGGGATGTCCGAAAGTGATTACCTATTTTTACACATTTATCGGTGTTCAGGTAAATTTGCAATCATGATAACAACTTTTTTTGGGTGGGGGGGGGGGAAATATGGCCTTATGGTCAGACACTTACATTGATTGTTCTATATACTTACATTATGGTGCCGATGACATGTACTTGCGAAACTCATACGACATCGGCTGGGTGAGTTTCCTTTTCTTTGTTCTATATAGATAGTAAATTAGTCACATTTGAGGCTAATTCTCAATTCCACTGTTCTTAATGAATTACATACTGTCTTCAATTTTAAACATTAACACTATTTAAGTCAATGAGGCAACTTTTAGTCACCCTATATGTAGATAAGGTCTATTTACTGCCCATTTATTTACTTATTCTATATTTACAAACACAGTTGTAATTACTGTAGTGAATAACTAACTGTACATTTTCATTCATTCAGGCATAATTACATAACATCATTTTCATTCATCATTATAAAAATTATGGGTAATGTCTTGTTCTAGTTGTAAGTTACTTTGCTCAGTAAACTGTCTCTTGTTATGTTCTTGTTATGTCCTGTGTTGTTAAGTAATGTCCAATAAATATCTTGTATATTTGTTAAGTAAAAATGTAATTAAGGTGACAACAGACACTTTCCGTGGTACTCACATAAATGTCATTTAAACCAACTTATTTTAGTAATAATTGTTATTTATTTAATCTTTGTGCATTAAATGTCGTTGATCATCATAAAAAATAACATATTTGAAAAAAAATGCCTTTGTAAATGATTAATTTTTAATAAAAATCCTTAAATTTTAAATCGTCATATCAAAGTCATTTTTTATTTTTTTGTCATCAAACTTTTGGAAAATAAACATACTTATAATATCTTGGGAACCGTGTCTCAATTTTTTTCTATCTTTTCTCAAAAAAATATTACGTAACGTTAAACATTTTATGCGACTTTTTTCACCATACATATTACGTAATTAAAGATAATTAAATCGCTGATTGAGCAATCAAAAATCCCTGACACGGTTCCCGCCGTAAATGAATTCCCTTTCATGTGCTTTAAACCGCATGTTAATTGCTTGATTATTTAAAAAGTTATGCCGATTCAAAGTTAGTCCGACCCGCATCAAACGAAGTGTCATAAATCGGCTGTTCTCTCTCGGACCCCTACGTTTCACGCTAAATAATTGCATAATACACACAAATATCGCAACAGAGAGGGTCACAAGTTGCGGTAACATACTCTAACAACATTTTATGACCCAGTGACATCTGACCAATTAAAAAGTTGCTGATTAATATCAGTTTATAACAGAAATTTCTTCAAATCTTAGCATGATTTACCGTCCGTCTGGTATCGGTCGCACATGTCACGTGACTTTCGGTAAAATTTGAGGCACTCGGTGGGGGGAAATTGAACGTATTTGCGCACCGCTAGCGGGGTATTTAATTGTTTCACTTTTGAAGTTTATTATTATTATCATCAGCATTATTATTATATTATACCAGTGTCACTCTGTCTGTGTATTCGTGTATGAAATTCCGTTAAAACATAAATTAAAATAACAAAAAAACTGAGCTTCTGACAGTCTTTTAAAGTCCATGGTAGATGTACAAATAAGAACGGGATATTATATATTTTGTCCTCGAAATTGATATAAATGCTTCACATATTTTAATAGAAATGAAAAGTATCACTCGATTATTATGATCTGACCTTCTTGACTTCTATTATCATGAATATCATCTATGCACGACATAGAAATCCAGTTTCTACTGGGATATACAATAAATTCCATACTTTGTCCCAGGTTTATTAGTACTGTGTTCGATTTACTGGCGAACAATTTATTCAAAGCATTCTCTGATATATATTTTATTATCTTTTTTTATTGATTCATAGAGAAATAATCATCCTTAGACAACCTAAAATGGTTTAGAAATTTGTCAGGGACACCTTACTACAAGTCATATAGGCGTTCTCATAAAAAATGTTGTCTGTTTTTGTTGTTGTTTTACTTGTCATTGTTAGAAAACGAGGTTGAATGTAAAGCAAGTCCTTGAATCCGTACAAAAGTCCATAAACTCAATGTAATATCTATCAGATTAACGGGACAGACAAATTATTTTCACACATTATGGATATTTTAGCAACTATATTTTTAATCAACCCCGTGGTCGTGCGATTTGCCGCTATGCTTAATTATAAATGTTTCATACATTATGTTACGTACATTGGCCGACGATTTCTTATTTTATAAAAAAAAGGCTAAATAAAAGGTAGACGATATTCATAAAAGATGTACGGTATTTGTACGCTACATGAATTACGAGAAGTATGGACCAGTATGGACCGGTAATTTACGCATATATGGAACTACCGATTTCCCTCTTGATGCCTCAATAGGGGCGGAGCGTTATCGATAATTGACAGGTTACGCGAATAGCAGATAAAAATGGTACAGGTGCCGTTTTAAAACGTTTAAAAACACATTTTTTGGACTAACTGCTTGCAAAATTAAATCACGAATGTGTTCAGAAAAGGTTGATTAATTTACTGAGCAAAAAATCTCATTTTAGGTATTTTCCGTGATAATTGACTCCGTTGTCACCTTAAATAAAAGTAATTTCGTATCATTTTATGCACGGGCAATTTACATTCCTTTTCTAAAAAATCGTTTTCATACTTTGCATTGTAAGGTAAACTTCAGTAGTTCTTTATAAAACATTAATAAATATTGTCTTTATATAAATCAACTTTACATTTGTTCTGTATAAAACAAATTTAATATTTATAATTTTATATAATAAAGGTCAGCCAGTTGCACCTGGTAAAATATGTTTTACTTTAAAATTACTTAAAATAAATGTAATAAAATATATAAATTAAATAATTAAAAATAATTAACATTGTTTAAAATATAAAATGTAAAATAATATCAATATAAAATTTGTATTTTAATTTGTGTTTTGTATTTCATGTATTTATAATTGTTTATTCATTTTATAGGTTTTCATATTCACATCATCTAAATAAATATTAAACACCCAGTCAAAGTTGGTCATGTCTTTCATCCAAACCATACTCTACATATAATTAACACACAATTTAAACTACACACATGCACTAAATACACTTAAATCATGACCAATCAGACTAGTTGGCCACTTCAAAAATTAAAAGAACTACTTTCTAGACTACAACGACTTGGATCTAAATCGGTACCGGGGTGGGACCTTATAAGAAATGGGCTAATCCTACCTTAACCCATTACTCGATATGTATACACGTCTTTTAACGCCTTTTCACCCCTTTTTTGTCTCAAATGGTAAAATATGCCTTATTTAGGCCCCCAACATTTGTTTTTGTTTGAGAAATGTTATTTAAAAAAGTGATCACTTTTTCGGCGTAGCCCCCAACCAAAAGATACATCGATTAATCAGGGGGTTGCCAGAAGGGGATGTGCCCCCTTCTGCTTGATAGTGGTGGGGGGGGGTTGAAGGAGGGCGGCAGTCCCCCTTATTGCCAAGAAAAATTAGGACTTGTTAGAGGCTAAAAATGACCCAGATCGATCATAAGGTAACGTGTAACCAACGCTGAAAAGCATTTGACTCTATCTCAATCCATTGAGTAGTTGAAGCACTTTGAAATCAATTTTGATGGGAAAAAACCAACGCAAAATAGTGATTTTTGGCAAATTTGAGATGTCCCCTCGTTGCCATGGTAACAGGAAATTTAAGCTTGAGCATGTTGTTACAAAGGCAATGGTCAAGTCAACATTTGTGCCAAGTTTGATTAGTATTGAAGCATTTTTTTTTATAGCAATTTGAACTTGTAATGGGAGACTTTTCAATGAAAACAGCCATTTTTTTACAAAATGCTAATGAAGTAATGGATTAAAATAGAGTTTTCATGCTAAACAGGTGATTTTTCTAGGAGAATGAATAATTGCCTCACACATAAAAATGATCCTGCTATATAGGGGTAGCCAACCAAATTTTTTGGCAAAATGACTTCTGCTGATCACATTTTTAAATGCAAATATCCAAGTCAAATATTATCATAGAGACTTGTGAAATATTTTTATTTTCTTCAATATAAATATAGTGCTAGTTTCTAATTTAGTTTTTATCATTAAAGATAGCCCATTTTTATTCAATCACCTTATGTCCACTTGAATCTTACTGGTTTCCCTGCACTTTTTTCAGCCAATCGCTGGCCATGTCACAAGGATTGCGAGACGCTGACCTAAATGACAGTGACGAAAGAGGTAGCGGCCTTGGCGAACATCACTTTAATTGCATTGATAATACATTCCGTTATAATACCAAAAATATTAAAGAATTGCGGTCTAAATATAATTTGTTGATTTGAACTACACAGAGCTATTTAAGTTCCTGGAACAAAAAGACGTAGGTCGCGCCTTAAGAGCGGACAACGATGAAGCTGATGATGAGCTAGATTGAATAAATTTGTTAAAGGGTAACACTGTTCTAAAATAGATTTTACCTAATCACCACTCCATCACCTGTTCTGACTTTCGGACGCACACATTAAACATGATGCTAATCAGTGAATATTTACTTTGTTTACATGCAATATTTTAAGAAATTTTATACAATTGTAGAAAGCAAACAAGTTGGAACTGATATTTAGTGTGAAAAGAAAAGGGACAACTAAACACTACTTTTAAGTTACTTTAAACATATGTCCCGATCCGCTCTGGCCTCTTACGAGTATATACATCTTTACACCTTGTTAATGAAAAAAAAAGTTTTAAAAATGCACCAGTAATTGTCGATGATTTTAACTACAAATATTTTGTGCGAGACATATGATATCCAAGGGAAATAAAAATACAAATGACTTCTGTTTTATTGTCTATAGTCGTTAACTGGTTTACATCGTCGTTATGCTTAATGTCAGGCCCAATTGATTGTCCAAATTAATTAATTTACATCAAGTCATGCAATGTATACGTTATCATTAATTTTTCTAATATTAATATAAATATAAGATAATCGGGCATTTTTTATTAAGCTTAATATAGTAGGCAAAATCAGGGTTTGTCTTATTCTTAATTTATCAAACAATTAAGTATTTGAGTGAGAGTGAGAGGGCTTGTAGCACTTTGGCGATTAGATTCATGACATCTCCAATCTAGTATTTTAAATACAAAACACAAATCTTCCGTTATATATCTGGTGACAGAAATGATACATCTTCATTTTAGTCCTGTTGATTATCAGAGATCATGATAATCTCTTTACAATTGGAATTACTTCCTTTTTTCTTGAGATTCATTAATGCTTATGTTATATTATTATTGATCATTGTCATCTATATATCCTATGCTGATGTCATTCTTCTCATCTTGAGCTCTTGGTCTTAACTAAATGCATTATAAATGGTTAACATTATAAATAGTTAAATTAGTTTAAATTCTTGTTATCATTCCATTACAACATTAAAGTCCCCATCAATTTCTCTTAAACTCATACAATATCATCTCAACATCTAAAAAAAATTGATAAATAGTGAAACAAAAACAAATTGCTTAGCGCCGGCATTTTTTCTCAAATTGACTTGCAGAGAAAGTATTGCCACGAAAGTAATTTCTTTTTCACTATATCATTTTTATTTTCCAGATGGTTTGAAACCATCATCAGAATGATTCTCAATAATGCTTTACGCAAGTTAAACTCCAGCTCTGAACATCATTTTCATTATACAAGTATTTGTAACCATTATCTTGTATATTAATCCAGATTCTTTGTCATGTGGCTATTTTTAGAACAGGTCTCTTATCAGTGACGTATACGATGCTTACCTCAGATCGTTGGCTATTCACAATGTAGATAAACAGAGACTCTTATTACAGTTGAGCACAAGTAGAGATTTTGATGCTAAAGCATCAAGTCGCCGGATAGAAATATGATTGTATCATCATAAATAAAAGAAAATATCAGTTTAATGGTCCGAGTATAAAGAAAAGAGGAACAATAAGTTGAGTAATGTTTATTCTTAAACACGTTTTCATTTACTTCCCACAATTATATCTTTCTTGCTGAGAGTTTAATGCAATAAATTTATGTTATGTTATAATAAAACATCATATTTGGAGCAAACTTGCTTAGCAATTTTGTCAAGAAACTGTTATCATTATTAAATAAGCAAGTATTGTTTGGCAATATTTACCCGAGACTCAATCATTTTCGGGAGCTGTTTCGTTTGCTTACATAACTTATTATGATTAATGTTAACGATTTTATTGTAAGTATAATTACATGTATAATTATATCAATTAATACTGCTCGATGGCCTAGTGGTAAGTATGACGAAGTTGTAACCTACATGTAGTAGGCGCAAGTTCGAATCTCGGACAAATCCTGTGTGTAGTTTTCATAAATTGATTTTTATTATATATTTTAACTTTATGAAGCATAAGTTGATAAATCGTGTATTTCAATTCTAGCACTTTTTTATTTCATAATTTTGATAAACGGTCAAGTTTTACAAAATACAAAAAGTATTATAAAAGAAAACATAAAAAATCACTTTATCCTACAGTCTTCAATTTGAAACTAACTTAAAATCTAACACCTTGTCATCGAGGCTTGTAAAGCAAGTGATATGATTATAATTCTACTTGTAATTCTACTTTATACATATACCGTTGTACGTATGGTTTTCTTCAGCATACGATACATGTAATTACCGACCATCGAATATTTGCAAAGTGACTATGAAAATATATATATTATGCTTAATTATTGCATAAAATAATGCAATTCTACTGTAAAAGTGGTGTCTGCATAAAAAAATTATTCTTATGCACTATCGAAAAAATATATTATTTAGCTGAAATCAATATTCCTGTCGTTACATACGATAAAGTTAACGTTTAATTGCCTTTCAGTGCAATAAACTATCAAAACAAAGATAGTTTATTAGTTTTCTCTGTGTACTCAATACGATTCCGGCCCCTACTGTCATACCGAGATTTTCCATACAAAATTACTTTGATTTGCACTTTATCAGCTGCTTACCTGTATGTCAGTCTTATCAGCCATTTGTTACTATTAATAGATTTTATAACAATAACATACAACGTGTAGTCACGTGATTCTGGGAGAAACTGTTTATAATAAATAAGATAAAAAAATAGAATAGGTCTCATAAGATACAAACAACCAGATAATTTTAAAGTGTCATTTCAAATATCATGCATGATTTATTTATCATAAAATAGCAACGCTTGACACTTTAAAAAAGTAAAAGTATCCCTAAATTCAATGACTGGTCCATAGGGATACGTCATTAATTCATTTTATAAAAATTGTAATGTTGCTTTTTACGATGTCAATATTTGAATATTTCATTTCATTGAGCAACATTATTGTATGTTTGAATTTTTGAGATTACTGAAAACAATTGTAGTCTTTAATTGTTCAGTAATTGTTATGCTTCTATTTACAGAAATTAATGCCTTCTCCTACCATAGGTATAATATTAAACTATTACAAATATATAATTATGTAAATCTCTAGGAGATAAACAAAAAACATCTACTTATATTTGATCCTCCCAGACAGTCTGACAATGATGATATAATGATGGGCAGGAAAAAGTCTTAGTCTATAAAATCATTCAACATAATAATCAATATGTGCAGTTGTTAAAGGATCAAAGGATAAAAGAATAGAATCCAAATATTTTTTTTAAATATTGATCATTCGACGGTGAAATAACTATCAAGTTTACTATGTGGTGATCTCTTACTCATAATTAATCGCGGGAGATCATTTCTGTATTACAAAATTTCTACAATTTTACTACCTAATCAGCGGTTCAGAGCTTAAAATTTTGTTTGGAAGGATTTTGGTACCAAAACGTAAGCTATCTAGCTGCGCCTTATAAAAAGGACATAAGTAAAATATGCTAAGAACGAGTTAGAATGTCTTTTGAGTTCTCAAATAAGGTATCAATTTGTTCAGATTTCTGGTGGTGTCAGTTGTTCAGCCCCAAAGTTATACGAATGGGGGTCGATATCATATAATGAAGCACATTTACAGAATTCTTGTTACCATCCCGATATGAAGTTTGCAAATTATGTTGCTGTATATCATACTGGCGACAATTAGATCATACAAGACAAACAATTTAATAACTCTGTAGGTATATTAAGTATATTTTCTCCTAAGATGAAGATCTCTACCATGATCTATCGGCTTTCAAATATCATCAAGAATTTTCTTTAGGAGCAAGTTATGTTGAAACACAATCCTTTCCATGCGTTCGGACAATACCAGGGGAAATGCGTTTAACAGTTCGACCATGATTTGCCTTGCATCATATAAAGTTATTATGCCTCAGAATTGATTAAATATTTTACTTCTGTAGAAAAAGGGAAATATGCGTTTAATAATGTACTTTGTAATAATGGATTTAGAACATGTGAGTTACTTGTCACCTAGCTGAAGAAAATAGTGTTGAATGTGAACTTATTTGTGATAAAAGTAAACATAGTAGTATTTTGATGTCCATACAAAATACTAACTCATTACCAAAATCCAAAAACCGCAAAAGGTGGATCTTCAGTGAAGCCGACGAGTAACGTTTTGGAAACTATATAACAAACAAAAAAGGCTATTTAAAAACAAAAATGATTGCATTGCATTTCAAAGGCTTAATGTGCCTTTATAAGTGCTAATTTTTCATTTTCAGTGGCAGACATTTTTAAATCTAATGTGAATGGGTCAATCCAGATGAATTCAAAGTTGAAGCAGTTGAGTTTGCAGATTTAACTGAAGAAATGAACACTTATGACCATGTACAGAGATTTCAGAGCGACAAGAGTACCTTTCACATATTATTCCATCTATAAGTAAAGAGTATTATTTCAAAATCCGGGTTTTAAGCAGATTTTCCGAGGGATTAGATTGAGGTGTGATTAGGGCGGTCGGACGAGCGCGGGCGTGTGTAAACAAAGTCTTCTGTGCGCAACTCTTCCTACATTTCTCAAGGGATTTTGACAAAACTTTCACAGAAGCTTTTCATCATATACCCTGGCGCATATTTTCTGGGTTTTGTGATTTGATATTTTTTAAACTAAATATCGAAGGTTCAAAGGTAAAAGGTTATAACTGCCACTTTTGCCGAAATTGACTTTTTATGTTTTTTATAATGTACTTATTGTCCTTTATGTCTGACGAAAATATTGTATAAATATTCAATCCTTATAAGGGCAAAACATTAAAAAGTATTTTGTAATAACTTCCTTTCTACAAATTATTTAGGGGTAAAAGGTTCTAAGTGTACTTATTACCTGTTGTTTACTTGTTGTTCCACATGTTGTGAAGAATATGTAGTGGAAAAAGGTTATAACTGATTTTATCACCTTTTTCCCCTGACAGAATACTGCTTTCATACAGTTCACAAGCACTATAAATTATATCTGTTATCTCTTTTCCCAAAAATTTATCTTTTAGATTTAAATGCAGCGAGAATATAACCAAAGATGAAAGACAGAAAATATTCAGTACATACTGGTCAATGGGTGATTACATAAGTCAGAGGCAATTCATTTGTTTCCATGTTGCCAATAAAGAACCAGACAAGGTATCTAAACAGAGAACAAAACGAATTATTTTGAATTCGTTTTTCTACACAGTTGGTGGCAAATACTTTTTTCTAAAAACTCTCGATGTTGGTTCCAAAACAGTTGCAAACGTAGCTAAGCACAAAGTGGCAGGGTTATATGTTGGAAATGACAAGAGAGGGAAAGCTGTGCATGGAAATAAAACCACGGAATATCACAAATCATTTGTAAAGAAACACAACGAAAGCTTTCCGACTGTTGAATCACACTACACACGAAGACTCCAACAGGAAGTATCTAACGCAAGATTTAAATATAAAACGAAAATACTCACTGTATGTAGAAAAATGCAAAGGACAAAATAGAAGGTGTGATTCAGAGGCTGTGTACAGAAACATTTTCAGTACAGAATATAACTTTATTTCTTCCATCCTAAGAAAGATCAATGTCCAGTCTGCAATCTGAATGTCTTATGACACTTTGAGAATAGAAGATAGACTAGATGAGGCAACAAAAGCAAAATATCAGGCACACCAAGTGACCAAAAAAGAAAAAAACACAGTGCTAGAATGGAAAAATCAGCCGATAAAGAACGCACAAAGAAAGATCCAAAGTTGTCTATGTCGGCATTTGAAATCAAGGCTGTTCTGACATCACCATGCAGTTTAATTGGTGAACTTTATTACAAAAGAAAACTGTGTTGTTGCAATTTGTCATTCTATGAACTGGGAAATGGTAACGGGACTTGTTATCTGTGGGATGAGACACATGGGGAAACGAGGCTCGTGCGAAGTAGGAACTTTTGAGTATTTGTATGTAACTTCTGTTGCAAGTAAGACATCTGGTATTGAAGAAGTGACATTATATAGTAATGCATGTGGAGAACAGAAGTGCAATCAGTTTGTTGCAAGTTGCTTAGTTCACTGTGTCCAAGATATTCCTCACATCAAGTGTATAAAATAGAGAAAAACAGAATCCATAAAAATAGTCAAACAACAAAATTGAAAATATTGCAGGCTCGGTTTGATTGAGCCTGTTCATGGACGGTACTGGAAAGTGCAAGTTACCGTCCACAACCCCTGGCACCGGCTTAAGCAGAATTCAACATTTAACACGAAAATGGTGAAATTTGAATTTAGAAAAAAAGTAGATGTGTTCATACGGCGGTTATCATGGAAACACAAATGTCTCGAAAGTGGCCATTCAGAAATGGAATGTTATTCCATACATACATCTATCGAGCATGCAAAAAGCCTCACAATAGTTCATGTTCCATCTCAGTGGAAAACAGTTGTATCATTAGCACGCCGGTAGCAACCATATATTATCGTTCCAATAAAATACAATGATATACTAGATTACAAGTTGTACAAAGAACAAAACTTTTGCTCAATGAAAATCGACGTTGATGGTGAACGTGTTAATTGGCTGAATATAAAATGTATTCAAGTTAATACAGTATTGTTGTGAGCTATGGTTTTGATGTTAGTGAGTTCAAGGAAGTTAGGTTAATGCAGAAGAAGAACAGAAGCAAAGAATAGTCTCTTAAGGCTCCTCGAAAGGCTTATACAGAGAAGCTTCCAATATCTGCTGCAAAAAAGCTGATTTGATGTTACTTGTTGCCTCTGGGACAATTTTGAAGGAGTGCGAATCATACTATGGGTCATTGCCATGCAGCAAATCTATAAAAGACAAACTTCCAGTGCCTTCTGTTAGTGAGAGTGAAGAAGATGAGTGAAGGTCATGGAATAATTAATGACAAACATTCACAATTTGTGACATGAAACAGTAGTGTTTATTTACTTAACTATGATATGGATCACTAATTTCCTTAATTGCTGATGTCTGGGGTTTGTTTGACTTCAGTTCGGTTATATACCAGAGAACATTCAAAATAAATGAAAATTTGTAAACTAAAATTTTAGTGCGTATTTTCATAACTTTTTAGTTATCATTTTATTTCTGTAGAATTTAAATATCGGGCAGGTACATATTTCATATATCTATGAATGAAAATTGTCAATTTTGAGTACGCGTATTATTGTGCATGTGTGTTAATGACACTACGTTAGGTTCTTCAAAGTATAGCATAATTAATAAATTTGCAATAGTAACAATAACAGCATCATCTAATTTTTTTTCAGAGGAACAAGGCTATAACTGCACTTATAACCTTTTACCACAACTTATCTGGAACTTTTATTGCTTAACCTTCAGAAGTGAAAGAGCGTAAGTGCAGTTATAACCATTTACCTCCCAACCTTGTGTCTTGACAGGATCTAAGTACATTTATTACCTGTTACTTCTGTAAAATGATATTATTTTGATCTTAGAAATTTAAAACAAACTATAATTACAGTGTTTTATCAGCACCAAGCAAGGTAAACTTAACAAAATATGATCTAATGTAGTCAACAAATATGGGAGAATCAAAATTTTTATAAAAATATTCCGGAAATTAAAGTTGTATTAAAATATATGTTTTTTTGCGTTTTTCTCGAAATCTATAAAATGGCAGTTATTACCTTTAACCTTTGAACCCTCGATATGGCTCTTTCTTTTTTCCTCACTTGGAATATACGGTGAACAATTTCTTCTGTGCCAATTGGTTAGACGCATGCCTGCCATGTCAACTTCCTGCTTTTGGTCCCGTAGAGTCAAAGTCCCGTAGAGACACCGTTACT
This sequence comes from Ruditapes philippinarum, assembly GCF_026571515.1. Taxonomy (NCBI): domain Eukaryota; kingdom Metazoa; phylum Mollusca; class Bivalvia; order Venerida; family Veneridae; genus Ruditapes; species Ruditapes philippinarum. The sequence continues at coordinate 23,753 of NW_026855735.1, read as the reverse complement.
ATATATAATTCAATTCAATTCAATATTTATTTGGCATAAATATATAGAATGTTCATCGCCAATACACAACTGTATGGCGGATATAATGTATAATTGAGAAAAGTATGTTGTTATAAAGTTACAGTTGTAGATAATACATACATTTAATAATTGATTAGTCAATAAATGACATTAGTCTTATATAATTCTTTGAAATTATTTTACAATATCTAGACTTGTTTATTTATGTATGTATTCGTTTATTGAATTCATTAAGTAGTTAGTTAGTTAATTAATTAATATTTATTTATTTATTTATTTACTTATTTAAATATTCAAGCACTTTAGCATGGCGTTTTCTTCGTGAAATCTTGTGCAATATACACAAAACGTTGGTTCTTTTTTGACAAACACTCCAACCTGGGAATAATGTTTGATATGAACCAATAGAAGTGTTTATTCAACTGTCGACCACTATATCGGTAAAGCAAACGTTAAAAAATTGTAAATTAATTTTATGGGGAATGGAAACTGTGTTTTCACGAAGGTAAACGATATTAAATACACTCTACATTATAATAGATAGTGAAATACACAAGCATTTTTGATAGTCTGGAAGTCTACGAAACTTAGAAACTTGTTAAATAGGGCTTTTTGATTATAAAATTTCAAATTTTGACAGATAAAATTAAATTTTTTCGTTTAGTTTGAATAGTTTGCTAACTGTTGTCTTTAACACTATTTATACATGTAGTAAATTGTGTGCAATATATAATTTGAACATAATTATATTTGTGTAAATAATAATGTGTGCATATTTGTGTATATATTTGTGTATTTGATTATTGCACACATTTTTGTACAACTGATTCTATATTATTTGTGCGAAAGAAGATAATGTAAAGCTTTCATCTAGAATAAAAAAATGAACTATATTTTACATAATCTAAACCCTTCCAACACTTTTAACTTTTCCAAGAATCTTTAATTCATAGAATCTAGTACTTTATAGAGAGACATGAATTGTTTATTAATACCACAGGCTTTCAGCTGTCTTAGTGAGCTCTTGAAACACTCGACCTAATAAAATCACATCCTGTTTTCCAAGTATTGGAGTAATTTGATTTCCAGGTATTCAAGTAATTTGAGATATATATACATTGTATGTACGAGAAACAAGTGAACATTTGGATTTGCTAGCCAGTGTGAAACCAGCGTCCGTTTTTATAAATGCGTTTTATAGAAACACGATGCATGGATTAAACTGTTTGATTTTCGCCATTTTGGTGAAGTTTAGCTTTTCTCACGTTATATTTCCAGATGTTCTTGAAAAGGCTATACAGAGTTTACGTTCTAAGAGGGACGGTAAGTTTGATTTTAAGTTCATAATAACTTGATAAGATGCACTTTGACAGGATTTTAATACCTTTTCACCTTCTGAATTTGTGTATCGGTAATGGTCTTTGATTAATAAAAACACGAACTAAAATGTAACAATACTTATACATGTACTTAGCAGAGTAAAGTAAGCGATCGACAGTATCACGGGGGAGGAACTGTTACACGCAGGATGAAGTTCTTACGATATATTACTTGTCCGGATTTCTCATGAAAACTGTTACGGAGTTCCTTGAAAACGTTACGGATTCGTCGGAAAACTTTTTATATACCGAGGATACACTCGTGACCTGTCCATTTGTGACTTTTTTCGTTGCCATACTTATTTACCTATTTTGCTAATATACTAGTAATGGAAAGTTGCAAACATAATGCCCCAGCTAACAAATTTATACCCTATTTGTCACGGAGTTCTTTTGGTAACTCTGAAGATGTCCTGGAATTCTTATGACAACTTTTATTATCGCCATTGTGTTTCTTGTGCTAAGTTACGACACATTTCAGCGTATTTTAGGAGTCAATTAGTCAAATTAGCGGTAGCGAATGTTATCATAAGAACTCTAAGGGCATCTTCAGAGTTATCACAAGAACTCTGTGACATTTAAAATCAAAACATTGAAAGCACTGCATTTTTGATTGTATTGACCAATGTATATGTCATTATATCGCTCTTGATCATTTGAAAGGTCAAATTTTCTGCCAGATTTGAGCGTTTGCTCCTTTTTTGTTTGAAAACTGTTTATTTCATATCATATTTAAACCGAAATAGTAGTATAGGCCCCTCTTTAGCCCCACGACTGCGCATGCGCGGCGGCCATTTTGGATTCTAGTTTTAAGAATGACATCATCGTTCTATTTTTAGAATATGATCATCCGTCTATTTTTAGAAATCTATTTTTAATCTACCGGAAGTATACGGAGCTGACTCGTATACCCGAACTAGGGCTTGAATCGTGGACATTGTAGGTCAGGTCCTCGGCCCTAGACGGAGAGATAATTACCATCATTACAGATAAAAGAAATGTTTGTAAATAGATACGTGCTTATTATTTTAATTTATAAATTTAAATAAAAACAAATAGTTTTTTAATATGTTCAAAATAAATAATATTTAATATTTGTAAAATATTACTTGTTTACTCTCCAACATCTAGTAAGGAAATGACTGTCATGGCGTAGCGTTCTTGTAGACTGCGCATGTGCTGATTTATTTTTAGTCGCGGTATTTCACATTCACTAGGAGCTATTTCACCAGCTTCACGCAGGTGTCAATGAAAGAAAAAGGCATTAAGTACAGTCGCCGCTCAGTCTTGATTCACAATACCTAGCGGAACTATGTTGAACAAAAACCCTTTATCCTTCGTTACTAAATATAGCTTTTCATTAATCAAAGTTCGGTCCGCTTATCACAAAAGATTAATAGAATTGACGGTCAATTATTTTTGTTTGAAAAGCAATTAAATTGCGTTCAAGCGTTATACGGCCATCCATCAATGTTAGAAAAAGTCATTAAATGGCATTGAGGCGTAAATGGTTTACCTGGTGCGTGTCCGACAAAGTAATCAAATTGCGTTCATTAAACAAATTGAAAGTTAAAAAGCCAGTACAACAGTTAAAAATTACATTTTTCATGGGTGGAAAGTTATAAGATTTTTTTTCTCAGCAAAACATGCATAAAATTTTAACATAAACATGCGTTTTTTCGTCTTTTGTGCAACATTTTACGATATACATTTTGATTTTTTTTCCATCAAATGATAGACCTGCCAGAATGCTTCGAAATAAACCCCAGGTTCTCGATTTGATTTTTAGCCGTTCTTGAGTTATGGCCCTTAAGCGGTTTTTAAACAATTTTTTTAAAGTCCATAAAACCCTAAGATTTATGTACTAATGGAAAGATCTCTGCGAGTAGATACAGAAAATTTATTATTATATGGATCTATCTCTTACCGTTTCTGAGATAGGAGAGTTTAAATATGGCAGATAAAATCACTCATGCGTATAAATACGTATAACTTTTTCGTAACTTGACATAACATAGGCATGTTGCATATCAAACGAAAGGTCTTGACAAATGCTACAAGCTCGTACTGTCAAACCGAGAGTGAAATCACTCATGCGTAAAAATCATTAAAATAACTAAAATAAGCTTACCCCAGTCTTTACTAACTATTTATAACAAGTTACGACATGTTTAATGAAATTCCATAAAACCCTTAGATGTATTTACCTTTTGAAAGATCTCTCAGAGTAGATTCAGGAAATGTATTATTATATGGATCTATCTCTTACCGTTTCTGAGATAGGAGAGTTTGAATTTGGCAGACAAAATCACTCATGCAGAAAAACGCGCATAGCATTTTCGTTTATGAACGAAATATAGTCGTGTTTGGTATCTAATTGAAAGTATTGGCGAGTATATCTTAGTCACGCGATCAGACCGGATGTTAAGTCACTCGTGCGTGAAATTCATTTTATTCTCCCCAACCAACAGACCGATCTTATCAATACCTGTATCGAACGAAAGGTATTACTCACTAGATTCAGAAAATGTATACTTTTGTATCGCTGACTCGGATAGGGCCCGAAAAATGAAGTTTAATCACTCAAGCGTAAAATGTGGATTTACGTACGCCTTCATTAGTCAATATAACCCGGTCATGTTTGGTATTGTACGAAATGTTTTAAGGCGCTCTTTATGAATACGGACTAAAACTAATGCATAAACGCTCTATTTCTATTAAACATTCTTCATTGAAAATAATGTACTTGAAAAATAAACTCAACTTAATGCGTAATGATGTTTACTCTTTGACATTCAATCACCAAATGACTGAAGTCACCACTGTGATACATTATACGCATGCGCTGATCTAAATTTAGAAATGACATTGTCCAATCTAACAGCAGTTTCTCTTTTCTTACGGACTGAATGTAACCAATCAGACAGAAGAATTATTTGACCAATGATTTTGGTCACGTGACTATTAATAACATAAATAGATAAATAACGTCATGCCAAAAATAGCAGCCAATCAGATTTTGATATGAGTGTGTAAAAAAAGAATATGTTTTTCTGCGTATATTTTATCACAGGAACAGGATCTGTCTTCTATTTATCTCTTGTTCCTCCACCACCACCGCCACCACCACCACCACAGTCGCCGCCACCACCACCGCCACCGACGCCGCCGCCGCCACCACCGCAGCCACCACCTACACCACCACCTTCACACCACCACCACCACCTTCACACCACCACCTTCACACCGGCAATTCAAGTGAAACCATGTAGAAACTAAGGACATGTAATTAGACTTTAAAAAGTTTATAAATTTTAAGAGTACACTACTGACTGAAGCAGAAGCTGGAAGTAGTTAACATTATCCTCTACTAAACAATAACTTTGCATTATTCTTTTTATCTACTTATAAGGCATATGGAAAGCATGCTCAATCTAGGGATGGCATGTGAAAAGCATGCTCATTTTAGGGGATTATAATATAATTATTACCAAACTGATATTCAAGTTATTATTTTCCCATGTACATATAGCCTGGATAGTTTTCAAAAACATGGTCAGATATTTTTTCAAGTAATATGCATATAATCAGTGTTTCATCAGGATAAAGTATCAGTGATGGTGAATTCATGACAAAACAATGTCACAATTTCTTCCAGAGTGATTTATGAAATTCTTATAAAACAATAAGTCAGGTATGATCAGTGTAAATGATTTATTAAAATTGTTAATTAAGAAGAAAGGTCAAAATTGCAAAACAAAAAATAATATGGTAAAAAGTTAAAAGGGATTTTAAAAATCTGAAAGTGAACATTTATGCATTTTGAATAATTCAAAACAATAAATAATTTATAAGAATTTTAAATGATGGCTTGGTTTTTTACAAGCCCCCCCCCCCCATCCCCCCCAAAAAAAACACTGTCATTTAAATCATACAAATATCATCATGCAGAAACAACTTGAAAAATTGCTTAAAAAACAGTAACCGACGTGGAAGGGTAACTTTCGACTATTTTACTATTTTCTGAAAGCCAACAAATAAACAGTTTTAACAGTCTTTTAAAAAGAAAATTATAGATAAAAAAAATAGGTTTTTCTTTTTTTAAAAATTAATTTGCCTCTCTAGGCCACACTTGCTGTTTTGTCCAAGTATGAATTCTTTCCATAAATAAACACCAAAGTTAAGAAAATATAATTAAAGCTCAATCAATTGTCAGTCAATGTCATTTAATGGTCAATGACATATCTGAAATATTCTTTAATATTTTTTTGGTCACAAGTGGTGTTTTGTCCACATTCATACATAAATAACAAAGTTAGGACAACTTAGCCACAATTCAATTCTTTGCACTTGGCGGTCAAGGTCATTTAGAGCCCAAGGCCAGTTCAATTTTTTAGATAGTCTTGTCCAAAAGGTTATTTAGTGCAAGTATGAAAATAATACATTGATCAATTGCAAGTAACATTCATTTATAGCCAATATCAGTGTTAACAAAATAATTTGGACTTCAAGGTCAAGGTCATACATGAATCAAGGTCAATTTGAGGTTGATAAACATGAATGTCCTGAATTGAAAGGTGTGTCTAAATAAGAAATTTATCCCTTTACAAATTAGAAAGTTATAGCCAGTTGAAAAAAAAACAAGAAAATTTCATTAATTTGACCTTGACAGTAAAAGTCAATTTAAGGACTATACAGTTTACTATAGCAAAGATCAGTGAATATTCAATAATTTAACTTTCAAGGTCAAGGTCATTAAATAGCCAATGTAAATTTCCGTATGATATACATATAGCCTGTTACAGCAAAAAAATGAAATTTTTAATAATTTGTCCTTCCATGGCAAGATCATTTATGAGTGAAGTTCAAGGTCTGTCGGGATTACTTGAAGTTCTACCATAAAACATATTTTTTTTCAAATTTGAAGACAATGCATTCAAAATAAAAAAAATGTTTGAGCCAGTCATAGCAAAAAAACACACCAAAAAATACAAAAAATCGAAGAAGCAAAATTAGACGTTTGACCTTGAAGATAAAGGTCATTTATGAATGAAGGTCAAGGTTAGTCTGGTCTACTTGCACGTCTTTTCCCAAGGGTTGTTGTGGCAACGCTAACATGACTGTAACAATACCTCTTTTTAACGAAAAAGTTAAGCTAAAAAGGGGGATAACTGCATCAAAAATAATATATTGCAACCGAATTTGAACTAAATCTGTTTTGGTTTTAGTGATTAACCTGTCCGTGCTCTGTCATGTGCCCTGTCCTGTTTTTTGGGGGTTCCGCCTGGGCTTCTTGCCACTGGGTCGTATGGGGGTTCCGTTCACTGAACGCCGCCTTTCCTTGTTGATCCTGTTTATTATATTTGATACTATCATGGCAAATATAAACACACTTCGTTTTCTTCAAAAGTTGTCCTGCAGAAGTCATTTATCTACAGACAGAAAAAAGTGTTAAAAGCCATATCTTATTTCATGCATTTAAATAAAAAATGACATTACTTTTAGATTATTTCACAATGAAATTAAGTATATTGTTTTAGTAGCCAGACTATAATTAAATACCGGTGAAGAGCCCATATTATTAACAAACAGAAATATCATGGGAAATACACGTATTTTAATTATTATTTGTCAGTTAAAGATCATGTATGTTGTTATTAAGTATGTAACAACAATTAAGTGAAATTTTATATACAATAATTCTTTTAAAACAATTTTCAAACGTCAAAGAATATGTTAAATAGATACTGCAAATGTTCAATCTTATTATTTGTAATCAATAAAATCTATGCATTCATTTCTTTTTGAAATATTTGACTTAGACTTTAATGAAAATAAATTTCTAATTATCTTCCTGTATGAAGTGCTAATTCGGTAATATCTTTATAAATAATGCTTTTTGTGACTTACAATATGGATATGTCTTCATTTGAACATCATATATTATGATATAAAACATAAAAAATACTTTCTGTCACATAGTAAAAAAGCAACCTCATTTTACCACCTTTGTGGCAAAGTTATAAATTGCATATGTATTGCCATCCAAAAAAATATTGAATCTGATGTCCACTCTGTGAAATATATTTGGATCTTACAAACAAAGCAAACATATAAATATATATTCTAAATTTCTTTGGCAAACGAAAAGTATATATTTAAGTTAAATAGTTTATTAACAAGCAAAACTGTAAAACAGTCATCATTTCAAAGACTGATAAGTTGTCCATTGCATTTTATAATCCGAAATTAACACTATTAGGAAATTATGGAAAACAAAACTATACACGCCTATGTATAGTTTATAATTTAAAGTTGAAATATCATGACTAAAATTGTTGATATTCTGGGAATTTGCGCTTTGTCAACTTCTGAAGGGATTGCAGTTCAATTCGTCTTATTTCCTATAACTAAAGCTGAAGTCGGAAAATAAAGTTTTGCAATTAATTAATTGTTTATATGGCACTGAATATACATGTACATTAAGCATAATAAAAGACAATGTGATCCATATACTTAACAATTTACCAGTAAAATCTAAGACATATTTCTACTATATTTTTTATCATATTTAGGTATCTTTGCATGAATTATTAAAGTTTATGCCATTTTGTAAAATGCAATTTCTTGCAACAAGAAATAAAAAGTAATATATACTCTGATATTCATACTTAAACTTTACAAATGCTACTGAAAACCATACAAGGGTATTGTCAATTATTTATAATCAAATGATAGGACAAATATTGTTTTCCTTAAAAGCTGATGTAATGAAATAAAAAGAATTTGTAACAGAGTGAATAACGTCCCCGCCTATGGGAAGTTTAACATGAAGCACAAAATTGTGCTATTTCAAAAAATTGAAGTATGGATCTGGACTCAGTGCCAAATTTTGACCAATGCTAGATCTGCACATGCAAGTAACAATAAGTTCATTAAAGATATAAAATTAAATAACTCCCGTGTTTGTGTCAACAGAAATACCTTTGTATACTTGTTTTCACTTTTTCAAAGCCAGTAAATGTAAAAAATACAGAATCAATACAGGATATGGTCTATTTCATGTCCAGCCATCAATCAAGGTATTTGGGTTATTCACCAATGAAATTTTTTTTGCATGGGCCCGACTTGGCATCATAACAAACCATTTAAGGCTTTGACTTTCAAGTTTGACCTTGACCTTTCAGGTAGGGGTCTAGGTGTTGCGCATGATATTTCGTCTTATTATTGTTAACAATTGTGCCAAGTTATTTCAAAATCCCTTGATTGATGAAAAAAGAAAGAAAATATACCCTAGAACAGACTCTGTTAAGCTTTAACACTCAAGTGTGACCATGACATTGAAGGTAGGAGTCTGGCTGTCTGGCTGCTTATCACACATGACCTCATTATAGTGAAAATTTGTGCAAGTAATATCTAAATCCCTTGAACAATAGAAATTATGGACTGCCATATGTTAAACTTTGACCTCTAAGTGTGGCATTGACCTTGAGATAAGGGTCCTGGTATTGTGCATGACACGTCATCTTATTATTGTCAATATATGTGCCAAGTAATTTAAAAATCCCTTAATAGATGGTAAAGTTATGGACCGGACATTTTAAAAATAATATAGAATAGACGATGTTGACATTTTATCACAAAGTGTGACCTTGATCTTGAAGGTAGGTGTATTGGTGTTGCATATAACACATCACATTCTTATTGTAAACCTTTGTGCCAGTCAGACTGTGACATTGACTTTGGGAGGCAAGCGACTGGTTGTTGCGCATGACACATCGTCTTGTTATTGTGAACATTTGTGCCAATTTTTTCAAAATTCCTTGATCTATGATGGACGGACAGACAGGCAGAAAGGCGGACGGACATACGGAGTCTATTTATATATCATCCTTTTTCAAAAAGGCTGGGACAATGAAATCTCACTTCTAACTTCAAGGAGAACCATAGTGTAATCTGCTGTCAGGAAATAATTATCATTGCTTTTATTTGTATCTCATTGTCTCTTTAGATGGATAAAAAATGAATCTTAGTTAAAGATTCTTAGTGGACTACTAGTACTTTACCTCAATTGGTATTCTGTATGTTGAAGTTTCATTTGTGTATACAGAAATGATTCATTTACATAGAAAGCTTCACTTACGTACTTTAGCAAGCTTCATACTGGCAAGGTGCATTTATATGTGCAAGGTGTACTAAAAGAATTGAAGAGCATAATAAATTCAAATTCAAGAAACTAAAAACCGGGCATAATCTGTTATTGATTCTGGAAAAATGATGAAAATCGTAACTTCCGAATACATGCACACTATAAGCAAACATTTATTTTTTTAGAGTAACATGTTTACAATATTTCTTTTTGTATTATCCATAATCCTACACTGAATAAATCTATTATGGTAATTAAAATTTTAATAAATTATGAAAGTTTTTAAATACCTTGTCATGATTTTGAATGAGTAAAGGTCCACAATTATATCAGTTCAGCATTAGAATTTAAAACACAGATGTACAACAAGTAATACAAGCAATTATCATAGTATTGCAAGCAATCCATAAGTCCCCTACCAGTTAGAACCCCATCAACATTCTGAAGGGCCATTCACTAATGTTTCAATTTTTCTCTATTTTAAGTAAATTTGTTGGAAAAGTTCTTTAAAAGTGATCACAGGAAACAGTTTTTATGAACAGACAGACAGACGGACTGAAGGACACTCTAAAGTTAGTATTTGAAACATCCCTGTTACCAAAATATAACATTTTGAAAGCAAAATTCTTATACAGGAGATAACTCTTGAATTAAAGATGCAATTTCATAAAAAAATTTCAGCTCTTTTTGACTAATCACAAATATTGTTATATTTGCCATGTTTTAAGCCTATTTGTTGCCAAGGCAACTGATATTTTTTCAAAATAGAAAGAACAGATAAGACATGCATAATCTCAAGACTACCATCTACCCATATGTCAAGTTACATAAAAATATTTCCAGTACATTTTGAGTTATCACTGGATTCAGTTTATGTGTAAAATTTGCCTTTATTTTCAGTCTATGTGTTGCCATAGCAACCAGAATTTTCAACATAGGAAGAAAAGAAAAAGACGTGCATAATCTCAAGACTGCCATCTACCCATATGTCAAGTTTCATAAAAATATTTCCAGTACTTTTTGCTTTATCACTGGATCCAGTTTATGTGTAAAATTTGCCATATTTCCAGCCTATTTGTTGCCATAGCAACCAGAATTTTCAACATAGGAAGAAAAGAAAAAGACGTGCATAATTTCAAGACTGCCATCTATCCATATACAAAGTTTCATAAAAATATTTTCAGTACTTTTCAAGTTTTCGCAGGATCCAGTTTTGTGGACGGACGGACTGACGGACTGACAGACGGACGGACGGACAGACGGACGGAGGGTTAACCTGAAGTCCCCTCCGGTAAACCGGTAGGGGACTAAAAAAGTTTGATGACTCTCATGAATAATGAAGGATCAGTAATTGATAAGTCAGTAATTACACAAGATTGCATACTTCAGAACGTCATTATAAGGAAAGACCTTACTGTACATGGTGCAATTAACAACATACCTTAATTTATTATTGAAATAATGACAAACCTGTATGATTTTTTTTATCTGCGAAAGAAACCTCTGTCTTACAGATATTTGCAAAGAATATGTAATTTGAATCATCTCTTTTCATCATTATTATGAAGACTTCATAACTGTGTGTTACACAATCGACCCAAAAATCGGGTATAAATTTATTAGCCTGGGCTTTACTTTTGCAACTTTCCATTATAATTAGGTAATGAAGTATGGCAAAGAAGAAGATTACAAATGAAAAAGTCAATTTAAACGAATCGGCAAGTTATTTGGAAATTTTCCTCAAAACTTCCAGATTTTAAACAAGAGGCGATGAAAAGTTTTTTCTTACACATAATACAATAATACAATATGTAAGACAAGCTTATTATCATCAAAGTTAAATGTAGCACGTCAAACTCCACATTTAAAGTTAAAAATTACCAATTTCTACGCGTGTTTCTTCAGTATACGTACAATAACGTTTTCCGACGAAATCCGTAACGTTTTCCAGGAATTCCGTGACAGTTATCATTAGAACTTCTGACAAGTGATCATAAGAACTTCAACCTTCGTGTAACAGTTCTCCTCCATGAGTATAAAAGTCGGGATATCGCAGGCTAGTCTCCTACTAAGTAACTCCTACTATCTTGTGAATTAAGCCTCTAATTACTTAATCTATGCATATTCCATAAATTGCATTGTTTTACAGCATCATGTGGTGAAGAAATTGATTTAGAACTAACGGGCGGCGTAGCTGAAATTCAGCTCCGGACGGAATTATTCAACGATACAGAATTCTACAGGTATTTCGTGCTAAAATTCAAAGTAATTGTTATAAGACAGATAAGAACTGCACCAGTACATGAAAATTTGTTCCTACGTGACTTAAGTATACCAAGTAAAAACAAAAAACACACACAATAAATGAAGCTTACTCTTATTTTACACGATATATAGTCTGGTTATACGCTGTAAATATGTTACGCACCAAAACAACCAGTCTTGTTATTTCACAGATGGTTAAGTAAACAATCTCAGAAAACTTAGATTTCAGTGTATACCCACTGCTTTTTCTTTTGTCTTGTCCATATCTAATTCAGTAATGTGACAATTAATCAATCATGTCAATATAAATTAACTTTGTAACTTTCCAAAGTGAGAAAGATCGATTTTGTTTTCTCAGCCATCACTTATATAACAGTTCTAAGAAAGGTAAAAAAATATTCAAGTAACAATTTACATGTTATGTAAATATTATTAACTGATTTTGCAGTATTTATCACCGTACTTCTATTACATGATAAACGCAGTAAGGGCTCGTTCTGCATATTCTTTTACCTATTTAGGCCATTTACGTGGATTGTTAATAGAATTTCTAATGTGTTTATTACTTTCTTTATTCACTACACACATTTTACATTTAAATACATTTTAGAAAGAGATCATGAAAGTTTGCATGAATCTGGGGGCATGCTGCCTTTAATTAAGACTACATCTTTAATACTTTTAAGAAGTTAAAAAACGACCTGGTTAACAGATTTCCACATGTATGTTCGACCAAATTCTGATCTTTTTTCTATTCAGAGTACATGAAGACTGTACATGGACGGTAAAGACAGCTGAAGATCATTTCATGATCTTAAAATCCGACTACTTCAGCGTCGAAGAGAGCGAGAACTGTATGTAAGTAACCAATATTTTTCTAAAATGCATATTATAACCTATATGAAGCTAGTAAAATAGAATCACTATTGGAATCAATATGCTGTCTCAGAACTTCAGTTATGCAAAATTTATCTTACTGAAGTTTTTAGACAGCATTATGACTCCTAGTGCTCATCAGACGTCGACCATGGGACATTCAATGGGACACTATTGTGCTATTGTGTCATTCCATGAAAAACGGCATTGGTTCCCAAGCAAAATTGCATGTGCCCTGAACGCGAAAACAATGGATAGAACTTTTGAGATGGAACTTCAGGTCACCAAGCCTTCTTATCACAAAAAGCAGACCAAAGGCAAAGGCAGAAAGCGATTTCATCTCCCCCTGTTAAGCCAACCATCAACCAGGCGCTTATACAGGCCCTCTTAGAGGAGTGGGTTCAAATCCCACAAAAAGCCATACACGGGCCTATAAATCAGTGGCATAATGAGACAGTGTCGCAAATGGACGCATCACTCGATTTGGACATGTTTCCACTTTTAGCTCATTTTCAAAAGCATTCCATTTGTATCACCCATGCACAAAAAACATAACAAAAACAAAACAAAGAAATTGAATCGATGCAACACTAAACATACCACAGACACGTTGAAGTCATGCTCAGGAATCTTCAAACATCCCTGACATCTTCTACACAACACAAACCATATTGATATATATTATGATCTACTGTTCCCAACCTTTATAAAAAGAAATTTAAATAAATAAAAAAAAAAGGGAAATGCAACGGTTTTCATGGAATATTGAATGTGACACACTTGTCATGCAATGAAATTCTGCATCTGATACTCAAAATAAAAGTCACGTGGGAGAACCGCTTTAATAAAATGTTTGCATGTAAAAGCCAATGTGTTTCGTATGTTTATGTATGAAAATCTGCATCGTCACGTAAAACCCAGCTTTGTTTTCACAATACCGGTAATTCACTACAAATTCATAGAAATAAACTTCTAATTGAAAAATATACAAAACAAACGACATTATTTCATATAAGCACATTTCACTTTTAACATATACCAAGGGTTATCAAATCATCAGGGGTGGGACTAATTACTTACTAAAGTTATTAATTAAATTATTTTTTTACCTTTTTGTCATAGTTTCTTAAAATCCATCAAAGCTACTTGCTTTAAACTTGTTGATTATAAAAAATGTGTCGCCATGTCAAACTGACAGATAATTCTAAACTTATCTTTTGCAAAATAATGAATGTAATTCAAAAGTGTATGAATTTGTACATAAAATTTCTTGTTAATCCTTTGTAATATTTATCTCTCAAAAACTACCAAAGATAATTATTTAAAATTTGGCTTATGTGAGGTAATCATGAAAAATTTCGCATTAAATTAATGTTTCAGAAATCGTCTGCAGTGGTAAAACGTTTAGTTATTTATATGGATTGCTGAAAATAGAATTACAAGGCATATAATGCTTTCTGAATGACGTATGGAGGTAGACTTTATGCTTTATCCGTGCTTGTTTTTAATCACATTTATTAATATTGTAATTATTATATTTGGTAGCTGGGACTATGTTGAGATTACAGAAAAGGGCGTTGATGGGACAACAAGCAAATACTGTGGTTGGGACCCATTAACATATATCACATTTGGGAGCGAAATTCAACTACAGTTCAAGTCGGATGAGTCATATGAAGACAAGGGTTTCAAATTCATCATCGAGTCGAGTAAAAGTAATTGTTTACCACTTATAAAATGATATCAATGGACTTCCAGCGTTAATCTCATCAATTAAGCATTGTTCAGAGTCAGAAAAAATCTATATTAAATCCACTTTGTACACTGGGAAATTCTGTTGCAATACAAATAATGTTGATTTCCAGTGTTTTCTCTGTTTAATGTGCATTTTCATTCACAATTTATAGTCTCATTTATGTTGTTGATTACAATACTGATTCTATTGGATTTTTTACAGAGATCAAAAACATATATTGGACTTTATAAGCGTCTTATCCAATATAAGCTTTAGATCTGTTTATTCTTCCAGCAGAATTCAATATTGTACTCAACAATGTATAATAACCTCAACTTATTACTACATTGTATTTATATAAGTCAATGAAACCTGAGAACAATTTATATACACTCAAGTCGAATGTAGCAGACTCATTACTTTTTATGTCTGCTCTACTTTAAAGTAAAACACCAACAAAAAATCCTATTTTATATTTTTTGAATACTTTAAAATTGTTGTCACAATACCTTGACATATAAAATGGAGACAAACCCGCTTGGCATTATGGCAATATTATGGTATAGACCCTATACTATTAATTAAAATAAACAGAGCAAGGTAATAGGGATGAAATAATCAATCTCTTTTGTAAAAAATGATAAAACCTATTGTAGGAGGT
The DNA here is from genome assembly GCF_026571515.1 of Ruditapes philippinarum. Classification (NCBI taxonomy): domain Eukaryota; kingdom Metazoa; phylum Mollusca; class Bivalvia; order Venerida; family Veneridae; genus Ruditapes; species Ruditapes philippinarum. The sequence goes on along the minus strand of NW_026855735.1, from coordinate 8,667 downwards.
GGGGATGACTCTAAGTGCATTGGCAGTATATTGGGTGGTGAAGATTCAAGAATAATGAATAAAGAGGATTTAGGAGAGGATTGTTTTTACAGAATACAGGTAATAACATGGCAACATTCCAGCTTTTTAAGGTGGAGAAACGCTCAAGTGCTCAAGTGAATTATTTCAGACATGTTATGTTCCATTAGCTAGCTTCTAGATCAAATCATAGAATTCAGTCCCTGGCAGGATTCGAACCCAAAGCGGTTAGAGGCATGTGGTTTTAAATCAAAAGACCTAAACCACTTCGCCACGGACGCCTATTAATTGATTGAATGCAATCGTTTGACGTAATGTTAATCGAGCTCATTGCATATTATCAATTAATTTATATCAAGATAAGCATATGTCAATCGAAGACTAGACAATAACGTAAAACTCTAGAGGCAATCATTCTTTGTGGGAATGTTTCTACTGTGTAATCTAACAAGGGCTTGAAAATGCTCAACATTAGGTAAAAAGTGGACCAAATCATAGAAAATCTTGTTACCACAGTTTTGATTTGATGTTCAGTAGACTTTTTTTTCAAAATGAGTTTTGGAAAATTACGTCATCGCTAAGTCAATATATTGTTTTCGTTTGAATTACTTGTCCATGTAACTTCGTTTATCATTGTAAAGTACGCAGAGTTTATCAATTTTCCTTTCATGTTAGAATGGAAATAGGTATAAAATAGTATAATTATAGTTTAAAGCGTATTACACATGATTTTTCAGGCACCCGGGGACAAAGTTATAACTTTGGAACTAAGAATGCTAGACTTTGGCTCGGCTAGTTGTGAGGAGGAAAGTATAATCATTTATGAAGGTCACAGTACACGTAAGTATTTGAATGCATTTAAACGACTAACTGTGGTTATATTAAGCACAAACCCACATTTAACGTTTATTTACTGTCTATTACTAGCTATTTTACTGTTTAATTTTTTTTATTCATATCCAACTAATTCTGATTATGATTATACTTGCATCTATGTATGTTCATTAAAAAGCACCGCATATAAATGCGGCACCTTAACCTTTGCATGTTTACTGTTTGAAGTAGACTTGTTACAACACGCAAAATAGTATAAGGACCATCATTTTTTTTATTTTTTACGGATTTGGTTTACACAGAATTTAATTTAGTTCGATTGTGTATGAAGCTATAGACTTATAGACATACTTTCGAACCTGTTCCTGGAACCTAACAGTTTTGATCAATAATGGTCAAGTTTCTTGCTCAAGGAAACAACGACTTGCCCCTGACGGGGTTTGAACCCATTCGGCTAGCGGTCATTAGATTACTAGTTCGACGCGTTAACCACTCATATTTGTCAAACTGACTTTTTGAAAAGTAACACACAGTTCATTTCTGCTGAATATGCAAAACAGGCAGAAATGCATCATAACATCATCCTAAATACATAGTCAATCAAATAGTTTTATTAAAAAGATGGTTGTGGTAGCAAAGAAAATAATGAAGAAAAGTAGAGCTAGAAGAATCGACTAATATTTGCCATTTGCAGAGCATAGGGTCACCCTCATCAAGGTGCGGTTATTCGCCTGCCCAGTTATAAAAGGAAATAAAGGTTAAAACATATTCTACCTACAGATGAGAAATATAAATCATTATCGACAACACAACATCAAGAACTAGCTGTAAATTTAATCTAAGTTATCAAATAAATCAGAGTTAATGTTTGAATTATATCAATTACTTGTCTAATTTGAATTAATGCCATGGATATGTTTTCATTATACTTAAATGCAAAGGTTATAATTCCTATATTAGCATACGCTAAATGAACGACCAAATGGTATAATACAATGTCAAAAATATCTCAATGCTATAAGAACTACTGCCATAATATACTTTAAAAGAATGTCCATGGGTTTGTATCATAATTATTAATGGTCTGTAGTAAGTTATAGTTTCAACCAAGTCATTTGTATGTTTCGACGTGGGATATAAATTCAACCAATTTGCTTGTTCATATTCATTAATAACAATATTTTGAGAATATATTAATTACTTTTCAGAAGGAACACCCCTCGGTACAATATGTAGTGACACTGTTCCGGGAAATCTGCCTTATCATGCAAGTTCAATGTTTATTGAGTATAGAAATCCTCTTCAACAAGAAGGTGAACGTTTTACAATTGATTATATGTTTGTCGAGGACAACTTTACTCCAGCACCTGTACCATCAACAACCCCATCTCCAGTTGGTGGAAATAATGGTAATGCTTACTATTGTTATAGAATTTAGAAAAAATAAAAATGAACATTTGTAATTAGTGAAATTTGCACCATATTCAAATTAACAGATTCTTTTTCGGTATAACAAAACATCAAATGCAATGTTTTTTAATAAGATTTTCATTATATTGCTTCGCTTTCAGACTGTAGTCGAATGTACAAAGGAATCGATACATACAGCGGCATTTTGGTTTACACCGCACCTGAATACGAAAACAACAAAGATTGTATAGTTGTTGTACGTAATGATCAATTACCATATCACGTGGTACAGGTAGAATTCGACTACTTCGACATTGAAGAATCGGACAACTGTATCTTTGATTCCTTGAGAGTTTTATCTGGAGAAAGAAATGGTATTTAAATTGTAGTTTCAAGTTTTATTATTAAGCTAATAACTATAAATCAAAGAAAACATGACAAGAATACATGTAAAATTAGCAGTGCCTAATTGATACTCTTTAAAATTAATTGAACAGAAGCATAGTTTGTATTGATACTTATACTAACACCATCGGATATTTCCTTTATATAAACTAAAAAGGTCGGACGCGTGATATATTTCACAGCAGATACACTAGCCGTTCTTATTTTCTCCCTTCCATATTTGCAAACTCACACTTTGACAATGTGATATGTTTGAAAAATCTGATAAATAGATAAATAAGAAACAATTTTTTGTTGAATTTAGCCCTGAAACTATCCGAACACCAATATCCTTAATTCAGTCATTAGTGCTGTACAGACGTTTGAAGTGTTGTTAATGAGATGTCTCAATGCAAGCGCCAAACAGCGCGTGCAAAAACCGTAAAAAATAACGTTATTTCAGTATTGCAAAACAAACAGTTAAATATCACTTTAATTTCACTAAAAATACGAATCTATTTCCTACGTATAAGCCACCTTCGACGGAATTATTTTGATGACCCGATTCTATCATTAATTCTACAGACTCAGCTTTGCTTGGTGGACCATACTGCGGTGAAAGTCTACATGGGCGAACTTTTCTCACTCGCGGTAACTCTCTTCGCCTTGAATTCAAAACAGACGTTTCATTTGCCCTAAAAGGATTTCAAGCAAAAATTTCATTCGTACCAAATACAGGTAACACAATTTGTTGCAATATCTAGCTGTTATTTAATTAACTACTTACCTGTTCTATTTTTACAAACTGCTAAGAATATCTTCTGTAAATATATTTATGTCTTTTTGAACATAATTGATTTGTATTATTTTCATAGTTATCTTTATGTAATGTTTTATCTGTGGAAATTTAGTACTTTAGTGTGCTTTACTATAATTACAGAATGCATATGTAATGGAAATAAGATGTGCATTCGCCAGGACTTTGAGAAAAAGTTAGTTTGGCTTATTTCAATTTTAATAAGTTGATATAGTTTATGGAATGACTAGGATAATAGAAAACTAGAAACATTGCTGCTTTTCATTAAATCCGAACTTTACGGTAGCAAATAATATTTATAAACATACCAAATACAATATACTCGTATATTAAAAAGAAATTCAGAAATCCTTGACCAGATTTTTAAATAATGTTGTAAATCCACGATACCTTGCCCAAGATACTCGATCTTTGTGTGTTTAAATGTAAATTTTATACATTTTAAGATGTATTCGCGGACAGAAGTGTGAGGCAAATAGCTGTCAAAATGGTGGAACGTGCATAAAAACGGGTTCTGAAGCGACATGTTACTGCCCTAAACGTTTCCAAGGAGAAGATTGTTCTCAAAGCGATGTAAGAATATCTTGTTCAATCTTTTAATGTTTTTGTTTAAGAAAAAGCAACTTTGATCCGATTAATTCGTATTTGTATGTAATGTAAATGTAATGAAGATTGTTCACAAAGCGACGTAGGAATATCTGGTTTAATCTTTTAATGTTTTTGTTAAAAAAAGCAACTTCGATTCGATTACTTCGTATTTGTATGCAATGTTAATGTAATGAAGATTGTTCATACATGTGTTCGTCTTACTTGCGTTTGGCAGGTTCTATAGATATTTGAAGCACCGCCATTTGTATTACTGGGCAGTCCGTTTACATTCTATATGTCATTTCTTAAGCCATGAATACTTGAACTGTGCTACTTAAGATATTAGTCTATGCTTTATAAATGTATTTATTTTACTTTTATTTTTGTCTTCATTCAAATTTACATAAATGGGTTACTTCGCATATAAAGCTCCTCTTTTAATATCTTAATGACAACGTAATATATCTAGCCTAACTTCGTTTTGGTCTGTCAATTAAACATTTGATTGTGAAAAATGATACGTACAAGTAATACCTGTAAGATTTGGAAAATATATCAAAAAGAGATTTTATTCTTTGTTTTTACTTAGATCGATTTGTGAAATTAAAGCTTTCATGACAATTAATTTCATGAATTTCAATGCCATTCTATTTTTTTACTCATTATTTGCCAGGGAGAAAAGTCTTACCATATACGCTTTACCAAAGTACCCGTAGACCGAACGATAAAGAGAGGTGAAGGTCGCCTAGAAGAATGTATAGTTGAGGCTCCAAATGGAGAGCAGGTAGAATATAATTGGTAAGAATAGTATACTGTTAAACGAAAACAAAAGAATGTGCATTTATACCGTAAACATTTTACAGACAACCGAGAAGGTCCCTTTCTATAGCACTTCTCGTTCCCTTTCAATTTTTATATACTCGTACAGAAATATACGATTACATGATGATAGTTTGAATTTCTGAAAAAAGGAGAACTTTTATATTTTTAAAGCTCGATTATCGTTTAATGCTTTGTTAACTGTACTGTTATTTAATTTGTACTGTATGCGAATTTAATTTATAAAGTTATGCATTTATCAATGAATTTACCCTGATAAACTGAAAGAGCGCGCCACAAAATAGAAAGATAAATTTAACTACTGACGTTGGCTTTACAAACTGACGTTGGCTTTACAAACTTTGCATTTTTTTCATTGATATAATTAAATGAAATGGTGGTTTAATATAAGATAATGCTTGTTTTTGATTATAGTCTTTAAACTTTCAAGTATTAGCATTTCCAAAATGCTAGGGATCGCCGTTCAGCCATAAATATAGAAATTATATAATTTCTTGTCTAATACCTAATTGCATGTCGTCAACACATAAAGCCAACAAAAATACTCGATCTGTTGAAACGGACTATATAACTGACATGCTATATATCATAGATATGATGCAATAAAAAATCTCATAGTAATAAACTCGCCCAGAAGAAGAAAAAAAAATATTATGTTATTTTCTTTAAGTGCCAGTTTTGGATGAAAACAAAATTTACCCTTATCTAGACTAGACATTCTCCAATCAGAAATGACATGTAGCAAAATATATTGCAATTTGCTGGTTTATCCTGCAAGAGCCTACAGACTGGTAATGAATTTGTACATTGATAATGATACGAATAGGCAACCCGACAAACATGGCGGTTGGGCGCATGTACGTATCCCTTGTTGAAGTTTTTTGACGTCAATTTTGTTATCATGTGATATTAAATTATTCGCTTTGATTGGCTTAAGGCAGGCGGTGAACTCCCGTTAATTTTAGGCGATAATAAACGATGATTATTACATAAAATGCAAGTTCTAACACGCTTCATACTATTTATCTATCTTACAAATAGGGCGATCAAGTGCATTATATTACACGAAATATGCACAGCATAATAACGAATGCTTAATCGTCATATATGACGTCAGTAAAACCAGAATGTCAGCAAAATTTCTTTTACGCTCAATGTATATCAATAGTCCATACTTTTATAAATTTTCTTTTTTATGAGCATGTTAGACTGGAAGTAGATTACATTTTCTTGCATTATAGGAACATATTGCCCTGTTATCGGTATAATGCTTCGTGATTATATTCCTGCGCATTTTAACAAAAACTGTACACTAAAATTGATATCTATTTCATGAACAATATCTGAAACATACAGTGACTACATACACGGAGAATTTTATGTACCTCAATATAGTTTAAACTTAGACGATTTTCTGAACATTGCATGTCCTCATTCTTGTACAAAAACGAAAAAGGTAAGAAAAATGACTAAATGTCAAGAATATTTTTAGTTTTTGTAAAGTAAGAAATACCTTAAGACAAATTTAGACAAATATGAATTGCTGAAACGGATTAGTTTTATAATACAGTTACAGAAAACAAGATACGAAAGATCGTATGTCCAAAGAAGTTTTAGAATGCTGCATATTGGTTGGTAGATAATAAGTCTCTGCATCTAGGAAAACTGGATGTATGATTTTTGATTAATGAAATCATATCTAGACATGGTATTTTCAAAAGGTACAACCTAAAATTAAAGCAGATGATACATCATAATTATCATCTGTATGTAGTGAAATCGGTATATCAATAGTGTATGTTAACCCACATATAGTTGCTTATGATTTGAAATATAAACTGTCTATCAAAAATGATTCAAATTTCATTTAACCATTACTCAACCCTAGATCACTCACCAAAGATCAAAGACAGGAAAATTGCCATAGTTCTTTTATACAGAAGTAAGATGGGGTACCAATATTTTCACCACATACAGTTATGATTTATGAACGATTTGTAAAGATTCGCTTAAAAAAAACATGCCCAATATCTAGGCACTCAGAACTCATATAGTTATATTCCTATATGAGTCTATATAAACTAAGTGGTTTTGACCATTTATACCAATATATCATATTTTCTTTATAGAGTATCACATGTTAGTGTAACATGATATAATTTCTGCTCTGGGCACTGTTGTTTTCTGAGAAAATTGTTAAGACAGTTTCAAGCCTGTGCAAACATAAGTAACATCCCATGGAAAGCCATTTTAGACTGCAGAAGCATAATTTAAGGGCACTAGTTTTACAATGAATAATAAATGAATAATATCAAAAATATTGAAACAAGTATTATCGCACAACCAAATTAAATAATTGCATGTATTCACATGAGTATATATGCATTTATTGATATTTAAGCTCACCCACTTGACCCAAAGGAAGACAAAAATATCTTCGTCTAATAAAGAATAAATTTTAATGGGGAATATTTGCATAAGAGTTGTAGATAAACCGAAGAAATAGAACCAACTTACCTGTTCAAATTTTGTGCTTGTTGTTTTTGATTTTTATAATCATCGGATAACTTTACCCCACCCACTTTGACAAAATATAAAGTCTACAGATTTTTATTTTTTTCGTACATTTTGACCTTTTGTTTATTGAATGTCAAATAAAAATAAAGTAACAAACAAAGTAAAAGAAATAAACCAAATTAAAGAAATATACAAAAATTAAGATTTTTTTCTTTATATTTGCAGCGGTATTTTTAGACATAATCTTAAAAAACTTTACTTTCATTATCATTTACATATGTTAATATTTATTCTGATATGTTTAAACACTATTTTTGTATCGACATTTACATAAGTTGTGCTACAAATGAATGAGACAAAATGATATTACAGCTTGGCATTATATCGGCGGCCATTTTGGACACCATCTTGGATTGTTAAGAGGTATGAAAGCATAATTTCGTAGGACGAGACACTTTTTACATGCTATGGTGTACGTTTCAGGTCTTTACACAAATTTTAACTCAGCCATTAATGTACGTCAAATTTATATGGCGGTCTTTTTGAAAATGGCGGCCATCTTGAATGAGCAGAGATATCTTGGGCTTACCTTATTTTTGAAATCTACACCACCTTGTTTATGCAGTAACGCAGGGATGTTCAATTAAGAAATAACATCGGCCTGAGAGGTGTATATCGGCTATTTAACACCGGTTTGGAGTTTTGATGCGTAGGAATTGACCACGAAGGCCGTAGGCCTGAGTTGTTAATTTTGTCGCATCAAAACGACAAAACCGGTGTTAAATAGCCGATATACACCTCTCAGGCCGATGTTATTTCGATTCTAACACGATAAAATAAGGAAAATCACTAAACTTATTTTACAAGCGGAAATAACTTCCGGTGCCGATTTTCGTATAACGCTGTTCGATTTTCGCATCTTACTGTTGCGAAGATATAGAAATTATCAAACAATAGAAATAATAAGAAAAAAAACCGTTATTTTATCAAGTTTTCAACAATAAAAACTTACGTCGTATCGTGTTTACATCAGTGCCCCATTTATCATTCTTGTATGTATGAAATAACGTCAGCTTGTTTATGAATGAGTTGTTTACTAAGGATGACGTCATTTACGCCGCTTACGGATAGGCGCCGTTTTGTTAAAGTATTTATTAGCTGATATGGATCTAATATGTGGCGTTAGCGTATGTGAGATATATATTTCGGTATTGTGTGAAAAGAAAACATCATAAGAACTGAAAATATAAATAAAAAAA
>NW_026855734.1:0-65093 GCF_026571515.1 Ruditapes philippinarum | reverse complement strand
AAAGGGCCCCCCCCCCCACCCCGAATTTTTTTCTTTGTTTGTTTGTTTTTGATTTTTACGACACTCAAACACAATAACTGTCTATATCGTGCCGCATGCTTTAATAGGATTTAAATTTAGTTAAATTTGTAAAAGACAATATAACTGAGCCCAATTAGATCATGGAATACAAGGTTTGTCTGTTTTAAATAATCAATGATGTTTTTGAGGGTATTGTTTAAAAGTTCTTCGAGTGAATTTACACAATTAAATTTAAACGGGCCTTTAAAAAAATCATGACATTTCAAGAATAAAATGCTTGCAGTAAACTTTCATTCAAGCTACCAGAAAGGGGCACCGTCACTCCTGAGGAGAAAAAGCGGGAATTCAAGGTGTCACAATCGGTGGCAGAAGAACTGCCCGACCACGGCGGCCTGACAGAGACGGTGAACACATCAAGAGACGGGTCCACACCGTGACGCCCATTAAAAACGGCATCCTCCCACCCGCCCTCCATCCAAAGACACGAGTCCAACCACAAGCCGGCCCAAAATTCCGCACAAACAGACACAACACAAGCCACCCCCCGAAAATTCAAGTCGTCCAGCCAAAGCACCCCCCGCCCTCCACCCCCCCGCACATCACATGAACCCGGAATCCAACATAACACAACAGACTCCGTCTCAATGCCCACCACGAAACCGCAAAAAGAAGCTTCCCACAAACGACACTGCAAGATTGTTTTATCCCCTAATGGACACCAAAACAAAAAGGGAAAAAACAAAAACCCCACCACGGGTACGCCTCACCCCCCCACGAAACCCCTGGAACGCAAAAATCGACGCACTACTGGTAACCCCATACCAGTGAAAAAACCACCCTCAAACACCCGCACCCCCCTGAAACCCCACCCTCGAAAACGTCCGTATAAATATCACAAAATCTTCAAAGCTACCCCCCCCCCCCCCCAATTGCTAGAAACTTCCCTTTTAAAAGCCCCCGGCGGACCCGACGACCCATCCACATTTGAAAAGGGTTTAAAATTTACCCCCGGAAACCATAAGCCCAAGGGGGAAAAGTCAACCGCCACCCCGAAGGATACTGTCTGGATCAAATTTTAAGTCCATCAAAAACATCTTTTAAAAGAAGGCCAAAGGCCCCCAATTTTTCCCCCGGTTTTTTAAAAATTTTTCAGTAAAACTTGGTTTGAAAACAATATTTTTAGCCAGACGAAACCCTAGTTACACACCGAAGCGACAGGGGAAGACAACCTATACCAGCTAAATCATGGTTTTTACCCCTAAGAATCCAAACATATAAAAAGGTGGATATGACCCAAAATTTAAAATTTCCCTTTTCGATTTTGGGTTTAAAGGGGGGAAAAAATTTTCCCTTTTAAAAACGGAAACACACACTTATACCAGCCTCACAAAAGGCCCAAAGCCCGAATTGGCAAAAATTTAGCTAAAATTTTCCCATGTATTTTTTTAAAATTTTTTTCGACTAAAACCCTCGGCAAAAACCAGAGTTTTCCCAAAACCGACACATTTTAAAACCCCCAAAAAAAACAGGGTTCAGCCCAATAACCCCCCACTAAATGGAAATTCACCAAAATTTGGGTTCTGAGTATCACAGGAGACTTTAAGGAAATGGCAATATATAACCCTAAAACAATTTTTTTACTTTTTTGATTTTTTTGGTTTAAAACGTAGGAAAATATTTTTTGGCAGCACCCCCTTATCCCAAGCGGACCAATTTTCCCACGAAAAACTTTTCAAAAGTAAATAACTAAGGGGGCAAAAAATTTTTTTTTTGCAAAAACAGGGGTTAAGGGCCCAGAGTTAAAATTTTTATTTAATTTTTAACCAAAATTTCCTTTTGAAAAAATGGAAAAACAACAGTTTAAAAAAAAAAAAATTTCTAATGAAAAAACAATCTAAGTTTAACAAAGACCACGTTTTTTTAATTTGGGGGACAGGCTTCCCAATCTTTTTCCCCAAAAAACCCTGCAATCTTTTCAGACATGTCTAAAAATTTTCCATCTTCAACTTTTTGCTTTGTTTCCTACCCTTTAAACCGACTTTAAGTAAACTAAACCAGAAGAAATTTCCCTTCAATCTTTCGTAATGTTCTTCCAAAGTATTTTGCCATTTTTTCATTTTTTCCTCTAAACGAGAAGTAAATAAAAAAATAAGTTAAATAAAAAAAATAAATTAAAATTTATAAATTTAAAAATTCCCTTTTTTTGACTAAAAAAAATATCCAAAACCATAAAACTTTGTTTTCACACTTAAAAGAGTGAAAACAAAAAAAGAAAAGCCTTTTCCCAAAATAAAATATTTTAAAATTTAAAAAGGCAAAATTAGGGAAAACGGGAAAAAAAAATTGGGTTTTAAAGTTTTTATGCCTTAAAGGACACCTTTATGCAAAATTTTCAAAAATAATTTTAAAGGGTTTTCAATTTTGGGTGAAAAAAATTTTTTAAAAAAAAGGCTGGTATCAGAAGGGTTGTTTTGACAAAACAAATAAGCCCAAAGTTGTGGAAAAATTTTTTATTTCTTTTAAATTTTGGGAAAATGAATTTTTTTTCAATTTTTTTTTAGAAAAACTTTTTTTTTTTTGTATTTAAAATATCGAAAATAGAACTTTTTTATAATTAAAACAACATGTTTAAAATTTTTTAAATTAAAAAAATTAAAAAGGTCACATTTTAAACAAAGGATATTTTTTTTCCAGTTCCCGGGAATTCCATTTTACAGTTAACCGGGTCAAAAAGTGCAAGGGAGGAGATTTTGGGAAAACCCACTGGCCCGTTTATGAAAAATGAATAAAGCATGACTTGTTTTTATCAAAAAAAAAAATGTATATTTTTTCTTATAAAATAAAGGGTATTTAGTGCGCATTTGCAGAAATTAAAATGATAAAATTTTCCCAACTTTTTATTGAGTAAAAAACGGGAAAGAAAATTTTTTTGGTTTAGTATCTTCCAATAATTTTTATTATAAGAAAAAAAAATTTTTAATACAATTGTATTGGTGGCTGATTTTGGGCCATTTTGTATTTTTCGTATAAAATTTTTTCAAAAACAACTACAAAAAAACCGAAAACAAAAAATTAAAAAAAAAAAATTTAAAAAAAAAAAAAATGGAAAAAAAAAACAAAAAAAGGGAAATCCCTTTTTTAAATTTAAAGGGGAAAAAAAAAAAAAATTTTTTTCAAAAATTTTAAAATTTAAATTTCTAAGGTTTTTCCTTAAAAAATTAAAAGGGAAAAATTTTTGTTTTTAAAGCAAAATTTAGAAAAAATTTTTTTTTTTTTCAAAAAAAAATTTTTTCGAAAATTCGCTAAAAAAATTTGAACATTTAAATTTAAATTTTCATGTTGGGGTCTGAATGAAGGAAATTTTAACCAAATTAAAAATAATATTTTTTAAAAAAGTTTTCCCAATTTAAAAAAAAAAATTTTTAAACTTTGGGGCCACGGAAAAAAATTGCTTTTTTTGGGCCCCGGAAAAAAGTTTCCGAACCCCCAAAATTTTTTTAAATTTTTAAAACGAATTTTTTTTGGAATTTTTTTTAAACCCCATAAATTTAAAATTTAAAAAAAAAGCCCTTGGGCTTAAAAAAAAACTACATTTTAAACTTGAAATAGGGATGACACGATTTAGAAAATTTTTAGGTGGATTCTTTATCCGGGTCTTTCCCCAAAGAACTGTTCGGGACTTTTGGCACTTTTACGGGAAAAATGGGTTTTTGAAGTTTTTGTCGTCTGTCTTTTTTTTCCTTGCGTTATTTTTTTTTTATTTTCATGTAAATCAATGTCAAACAAAAAATACTTTTAGGAAAAAATTGAAAAAATTGCCATACAAAAAACAAGGACAAACTTTGCAAAAATTTTTAATTGTTCGTTCTTTTAAAGAAATCACACTGGCCATAGCTTTCGTAAAAGCGGTGGATCAATCCAGCGACGTTGGGGTATTCGTCGCAGATGCGGTGGATAACAAATGGCCGTTTGCTGTTGTTGGTAAATTTATAACAGAATTTTTCTTTATGTTTTAATGTTTTACGGGAAACCCCTAGTGAGTCTGGAGCCACATATGTACTCTTATTTCCAACTTATTACACGCACACCATTAATTCATTGCCATTTATGCAAACACTTTTCTGTACAGTTTGACGCCACTTATGCCTAATTTTGGATAAAAACACATACAAATGGTACAAAACGACTTCTAAATACACCGGCACCACATCGCATGGATGACACTTAGACAAAGCAGCCATATTTTGGAACTTTTGGAAATTGTTATTGCTTGTTTATAAAAGAATTGACAAAAAATTATTACAACGCAGACGGCGGTGGAATCGATTGCAGTGCGGTGGGCCCGATACAATTATGTCTTTTTTGATGGTTTAACTTGACATAACGCAATTTTCATTTGAGGAAAAAACCCTTTTCTAACTTAAACATCAGAGAGATGGATTTATTTCGTGTTTAAATACATATAAATGACCGAGTTCCACTTCCATTTTCCTTCCATTGAAAGTTCCTTTGACTGGTATTATCATAGAATACTCGTAAAGATTAACAGGACGTGCTTGTTGAATGCAGAGAACAATCTCAGTTTTTAATGACACTGTGTTATACTGAGAACACTAAAACACCAATTTATATAAATTTTTATTTTTACAGCGGAGTGTTATTTGAGGAAAAGTTTTCTATCTATTACTTTTGTTAACACCTGCCCGTGATAGATTTTTTTCCCTTAAATTGTGACGTCGATATTTATCGAAGAGAAATGGTTTTAAAATGGCATTTTTTTAAAGAATTTAATGTACCTCATATGATTTTTTTTTTAAAAAAAGGTAACAGAAATATTTTATGGAATTTAATACTTTCTAGAAAATGTGCAAATAATAAACTGAAAAACATAACAAAAGGAAAAACGATTTTTCAGACGTATGTATAAGTTATCTGCCCCTGAAATAACCCCAAATAAGTAAACAAAAATCAAATTCACGTGAAGAAAATGGGATTGGTGACCTTTAAGTTGTGTTCGCTTGAAAAATTTCTTTTATCATAATATAATATCATACCAAGTTAAAAAGACTTTAAAAACCGTTTTAAACATATTTTATTAAGTTTTTTAATACGTTTTTAAATTCAGTTGTACTATGAAGAACTTTTCCATTTGGCTTTTATTATCATATAAACAACCAAAATCAGGCCTTTAAAATCTGCTTGCCCCCCAAAAATATTGTTTTTGTAAAACCTACGTGTCACATTATATTCTTTTATAAAAGATCTATAAGAAAGAGAATTCTAAGGAAAATTTTAAGCTGATAAAACTAGTTTCTTCTATTCAAACGACACTTGACATATTGTCCTTGAAGCATAAAACACTTTTAGGGCTAACTCACTTAAAACAATTAAACAATAATCACAATTATTCTTTTGGTTGCTATTTTATTTGCAGTGTCAAAATGTTTTCAAATTATTTCTCTGAACAATAGAAACCTGTCGCGACTGATTTAAATAAATTGGGAATGAACACTTTTATGTTAATAGAATAAGGAAGATATCACATCATGTGGATATCATCGTTTAATATTACCAACACTCCAAAAAAAGTATGTAATTAAGAAACAATTTTACACCACAGGCACAGATATATACTGTATCATAGGCATTGTTTATAAATGTCTACTTTAAATTATGCTCGACACTCAAACACATGCAGACAGAAAACGGCCAAAAACAAATGCTCATCAATAAAGCACTTATATATAAATTGGTCTGCGCATCGGAAAATTTCCTTTCGGTGGTGCATCAAGGTCAAATGTCTTGACTCTTAGTTTCCGCCGGGAATTGGTTCTTCGTCAGTCCAAGTTGTTAAATGCATGATCTCTTAAGGAAATGTAAAGATAAATGGCACTATATATGTTCTTACTTTACTGCGAATTTTAACTCGAATGGTGCATTATTCAACAAGAAACAACTCAAAATCGATATCTGTTCACATACAAAAATACTTCAGTAATAAAACAAAATAGTTTGTTCAACGTGGACTATTCTATGATAACACCTGCCAAATGAGTTTTGAATGGAAGCGAAAATCAGACATCTATTTGAATATATAATTATATTATTAAACACAAACTAAACACTTTTTTTCGCTTAAAATAATGGTATCGGATCCACCGCACTGCGTTACAATCGAATCCACTGTCGTCTGCGTTGTAATCATTTGTTTGTCATTTATTTTATAAACAGGCAATTACAATTTCAAAATATTCAAAAATATGGTTTTTTGTGTGAGTATTATTCATACGATGCTATGCCGTTGTATTTAGGGGTCGTTTTGCACACATTTGCACCTGTTTTAACCACAATTCGGCAAAAGTGGCGTCCCCTCGTCAAACTGTTCAGAAATGTTTGGATAAATGGCAATAAATTGCATTGTGTGCGTATAATAAGTTTGAAGATATGGGGGCTCCAGTCTCACCATGTGATTCCCGTAAAACGTTAAAACATAAAGCAAATTTCAATCAAAAACTTACCGACAACAGCAAACGCTCAATATTTACCCACCGCTTCTGTGATGAATACTCCACCGCGCTGCGATGGACCCGCCGCTTCTGCGAAAGCTATGGCCAGATTGGTTTCTGCGAGTGAGTTGCGCGCCAGTCTATTTTTGTACACCACGCTAGCTGCATGCGCAAACAAAAGGTTATATAAGATGGGAATTTTCTATTTGTTTGGGTTCTTTGAGTTTTTTTTTGGAGCTGTCGAGTTGAGTTGTTATAGTTTCAGTGTTTAATTTGCTTTTAGACTGTTTCTAGAATATACTTATGATGCATGATTTTAGTTTAATTGATTTAATTATCATTTTTCACTTGGACTTCTTTTTTATTATACAAGCATAGAGTTCTAAACGATAGACAGTTTCAGTGACAGATTTCTGGGGGTAGGGGGAGGGTGTTGTTGTTGGGGTTTTTTTTGGTTTTTTTCTTTGGGGGGGGTGTTTTTGTTGTTTTGTTGTGGTTTTTTTTTTTTGTCTTTTTTTTTGGTTTTTTAAAAGCCAGAGTTATTTCGTAACAATATCACCAAGCACTTTTATACAGGTATGACCGAGTGAACAGTGTACTGAAATTTTGCTTCTCCCCTTTAACGTCGGAACACATCCCCTATTATTTCTAATTTGAGCTTATCCGGAGACTGACGGAAATAACCGATATGTTTCTATTGTTCGCAGATACAATACAGTTAGACTAATCAGAAGTTCTTACTTTTGAACAATTAAACAAATCTTCAACCGTTGCAAAAAGACCTCTCGCATGCTTCTTTTTAAAGACACAAACTTGTTATGCTCTTTACCAGTATTATGAAGTTCTACCAACGTCGTTACAAAGGTAGCAAAGTGTAAACAAAGTAGTATTTTGACTTCCATACAAAATACAAATTCACTATAATTATACAAATTGCCAACAGAGCAAAAGTAGCAGGAGAGAGTTCATGAATATTGCTAATAAGATTTTTTTTGAAACTGTAAAAAGATACCAAAAATAAATCAGAATCAGTGGATAAATTATATTTATAACTGTCTCAGCAAAAACATTATTCTGAGTTTCAAGAACCGATACAATAGCAGCTTTCGGTCATTTCCGTCACCATCCGGTAAATATGAGCAAAGTTACAATATTAGGGACTCAATTTTAAACAGTATAACACAAAACAAAAGACAATAAGTTCCACTATATTTGCCTGGTGTTTCTTATGATTAAGCCTTAAACAAACAAAAAATAAATTTTATATTCTTATTTGTTAAATATAGCTGCTTTCATCCAACAGACTTGTGGCAAATTCGATAAAGAAAATTGTAAGTACTGACCTTTACTATTTAAAGCCTTTGAATCGTTTATACACATGTATAAAGAAACAGATACTGCGATAATCAACAGTCCAATTAAAATTGAATTTACGAGGGTACACCATAACAAAAGTGGTGTACACTTCTTGACTGAATGAGTAGTTTTATCTGCAAGCTCCCTTGTACCATGTTGAAGAGTTTCGTAAATGTTGTCCTGTTCAGTCCGATTTTTTAACTCCATATCTACATTCAAATTATCATAGATTCCCGGTTACTATTAAAATTAAATCAAATCATATTTATTCATTCAGGATACAAACATTAAAAAGTGTATTTATTTTAATTACTTAGTTAGTTACTCTTCGAAACTTGTATCGTTTTTAAGTAGAAATTATTGTTCCTTGAACACTTGATACATTTTGCAATATCATGAAAGCATACTTAGGTTTTCGTCTGTTTTAACTTCCTAGTGATGTCATGAATAATAAGGACTGGGTTATGAATTAAGGGTAATTGAGTTATTGAAATATACAGTTCGACCTCCGATTTTTGTGAAAAAGAGACATGATGTATTTTGTTGTTGTTTTTAAGATCCTTTTTTTAACACTGACAAATGTGTTGCATTAGTTTTTATAAACGTCAATATGTGAACTGAAAATAATATCAAAAACCGCTTTGACTCTCATTTATGAAATGAAAAGAACTGCATACATTCATATTTTACATTCGGTAATTAAGTGAAATATAAAGAATATGATGTGTAACTGAGATAAATATCCAACTGAAATAGGATGCAATAAGCATATTTTATACATTTGTATTTTTATTAGACAATTTAAGTTACAAATAAAATTAAAGGTACAACGAACAGATGATTAAAGTGAAAAAAATTTGCTATTGCTATGTAATGTGCTATAAAGGGTTTATCAACTATAAATGGTCCATATACTATATATGGTCCATCGGCTATAAATGGTACATCAACCAAACATGGTTCATAACTATAAATGTTTCATCAACTATTAATTGTTCATAATCTATAAATTGTCCATCAACTATTAATGGTTCATCAATAATAATGGTCCATCAAGTATAAATGGTTAATCACTTATAAATGGTTCATCAACTATAAATTGTTCATCAACTATAAATGGTTCATCAACTATAAATGGTTCATCAACTATAAATTGTCCATCAACTGCAAATGGTTGATAAACAATGAATGGTCCATCAACTATACGTGATCCATCAACTATAAATGGTCTATCTACTATAAATGTTCCATTGACAATAAATGTTTCATCAATTATAAATGGTTCATAAACTATAAATGGTTCATCAACTATAAATGGTTCATCAACTATAAATGGTCCATCAACTATAAATGGTCCATCAACTATAAAAGTCCATCATTTATAAACCGTTCACCAACTTATACTGGTTCATCAACTATAAATGGTCCATCAACTATAAATTGTCCATCAACTATAAATGGTTCATCAACTATTAATGGTCCATAAACTATAATGGTTCATAAACTGTAAATGTTTAAACAATTATAAATGGTTCATAAACTATAAATGGTCCATCAACTATAAATGGTCCATCAAATATAAATGGTCCATCAACTATAAATGGTCCATCAACTTTAAATGGTCCATCAAATATAAAAAGTCCATCATCTATAAACGGTTCACCAATTTAAAGTGGTTCATCAACTATAACTGGTCCATCAATTAAAAATGGTCCATCAAATAAAAATAGGTGGTTAACCAACTATAAATTTTCCATCATTTATAAATAAATGGTCCATCAGTGGTTTTTGAATAGCTCAGCATGGTACCATAACTAGATAATACAGTTAACTTTAAATGATGCATCAACTATAAATAGTCGATTAACTATAAATGCTCCGTCAATTTAAATGGTTCATCATCTGTAAATGGTTCTTCAGCTATAAATGGTTCATCAATTATAAACGGTCCTTCAACTATAAATGTTCCATCTCCTATTGTTGGTCCATCAACATTAGATGGTTCATCAACAAAAAGTAGTCCATCAACTATAAATTGTCCATCAACTGTAAGTGGTTCATCAACTATAAGTGATTCATCAACTATAAGTGGTCCCTCAACTATAATGGTTCATCAAGCAAAAGTGGTTCATCAACTATAAACTGTCTATAAACTTTAAAGGGTTCATCAACCAAAATTGGTTTATCAACTATAAGATGTCTATCAACTATAAACTGTCCATCAACTATAAATGGTTCATCAACTATAAATGGTCCATCAACTGCAAGTTGTCAATCAACTATAAATGGTTTGTCAAATATAAGTAGGCGGCCATAAACAGAAAGTGGTTCATCAACTATATGTTGTTCATCAACATTAAATGGTTCATCAATTTTAAATTGTCCATCACTCATGTATTGCCCATCAACTGTAAGTGGTGCATCAACATTAAGTTGTTCCTTTACTATATATCATCAACTATTAATGGTCCGTCAACTGTAAGTGTTCCATCAACTATAAATGGTTCATCAACCAAAATTGGTTTATCAACTATATGTGGTCCAACAACTATAAATGGTCAGTCAAATATAAGTAGGCCATCAACGAAAAGTGGTTCATCAACGAAAAGTGGTTCATCAACTATAAGTTGTTAATCAACCTTTGAATGGTTCATCAACTTTAAATGATCCATCAACCATCTATTGCCCATCAACTGTAAGTCGTCCATCAATTTAAGTGGTTCCTTAGCTATATATGGTTCATCAACTATAAATGGTCTGTCAAAAGTAAGTGGTCCATCAACTATAAGTGGTCCATCAACTAGTAGTGATTCATCAACTATAAGTGGCCCATCCGCAATAAATTGTCCATTAAATATAAGTGGTCCATCAAACAAAAGTGATTCATCAAATTTAAGTGGTTCATCAACTATAAATGGTTCATCAACCATATCTGGTTCATCAACCATAAGTTGTCCATCAACTATTTATAGTTTATCAACTATTAGTGTTTCATGAACTATAAGTGGTCCATCAACTATAAATGGTCCATCAAATATAAGTGAACATAAACTATAAGTGGTCCATTAACTATAAATGGTCCATCAACCAAAAGTTGTTCATTATATATAAACGGTCCATCAACTATCAATGGTAAATCAACCCAAAGTGGTTTGTGAGAAGCTTTGCATGGTACCATTACTAGGAAATACAACTAACTTTAAATGATTTATCAACTTCAAAAAGGTCATCACCTTTAACGTTTAATCAACGTGTAGTAGTTTATCAACTATAAATGGTCAATCAACAATAAACTGTCCATCAACTGTAAGTGGTCCATCAACTATAAGTGGTCCATCAACTAGTAGTGATTCATCAACTATAAGTGGTCCATCGACTATTAATGGTCTATCAAATATAACTGGTCCATCAACCAAAAGTGATTCATCAAATTTAAGTGGTTCATCAACTATAAATGGTTCATCAACCATATCTGGTTCGTCAACCATAAGTTGTCCATCAACTATTAGTGTTTCATGAACTATAAGTGGTCCATCAACCAGAAATGGTCCATCAAATATAGATCATAAACTATAAGTGGTCCATCAACTATAAATGGTCCATCAACCAGAAGTTGTTCATCATATATAAACGGTCCATTAACTATCAATGGTAAATCAACCTAAATAGTTTTGTCAGAAGCTTAGCATGGTGCCATTACTAGGAAATACAACTAACTTTAAATGATTTATCAATTTCAAAAAGGTCATCACCTTTAACGGTTAATCAACGTATAGTGGTTTATCAACTATAAATGGTCAATCAACAATAAATTGTCCATCAACTGTAAGTGGTCCATCAACTAATAGTCGTACATCAACTAGTCGAGACAAGACCTCGAAACTGAACACTTAGAAATTGTATGGGCTGACTTATTACTTCCTAAAACTAAACCAATTTTAATAAATTCATGTTATAGACCTCCAAAACAATCTTATGTTGACTTTTTAGATATGTTTGAAACAGTTTTGTCTAAAATAAGATCGGACACTGAATGTTTTTTCTTGGGTGATCTAAATATTGATTGGTTGGACAAAACATCTTCTGTATTTATGAAATATGAATGTGTTCTTAAAATCTTTAATTTAACACAGATTATAAAAGAACCTACTAGAATTACATTAAATACAAAAAAGTTAATAGATCATATATTATGTAGTCATTCTGATAAGGTTTTTCAGTCAGGTACTTTACCTATTGGTCTTAGCGACCACCTGCCTGTATATTGTACAAGAAAATTACAAAAAGGCACTTTTAATAAACACAAAAATATTATTATTAGATCAATGAAAAACTACTCTGCTGAAATTTTTATACATAATCTTAAACTTTGTGACTGGTCGAGTATGTTTACGGCCAAATCTGTCGATGAGTCTTGGCTACTTTTTAAAGATATGTTTTTATCAGTTTTAAATGTAGTGGCTCCTGTAAAAGAAGTAAGACTTAAACAAAGGAGTGAACTTTGGTTAGACTCTAACATATTAGAATTAATTAATATGAGAGATTATTTTTTACAAGAATTTAGAAAACATAATCAGAAAGATATGTATAATAAATACTGACTTTATAGAAATTTAATACAGAGACATATAAAAAAGCTAAGTCTGGATACATCTCACATCAATTACAAGAAAATAAATATAATCCAAAGAAATTGTGGTCTCAATTAAAAGACCTTGGTTACAGTAAAAAAACCAAATCTTCACCAAATATTGTACTTAACATAGATGATGAAAATTGTTTTGAACCAACAAAAATTGCTTGTCATTTTAATCAGTTTTCTACTACTGTTGCTTCTGTTTTGGTGGATAAATTGCCAAATCCATTTAACCTTTTTTCTGTAGAATCAGACATCTAGAATTCTATAAGAACAGAAATCCAGATGGAAATAAATTTCAATTACATACTGTTAGTGAAGAATATATATATAAAGAGCTTTGTAAATTAAATTGTTCTAAAAGCACAGGATTAGATGAAATTCCAGCAAAATTTCTTAAAGATGCTGCACCATTTTTAAAGATACATATTACCTTTTTAGTGAATAATTCTATTACATCTAAATCAGTTCCAAATGAACTGAAATGTGCTAAAGTCAAACCATTATTCAAAAAGAATAACAGATCTGATGTTTCCAACTATAGACCTGTCAGTATTTTATCTATTGTTTCAAAAATCTTAGAAAGAACTGTATATAATCAGTTAGAAAATTTTTTAGTTAAGCAGGGACTATTATATGAATTACAAAGTGGTTTTAGATGTAATTATTCTACTGACTCCTGCCTAATCCATCTCACTGACCATGTAAAAAGTCAAACTTCCAAAGGACTGCTCACCGGTATGATTATGTTAGATTTACAAAAGGCGTTTGACACTGTGGACCATGACATCTTGTGTAGAAAGTTACAAAAAATGGGTGTGGAGTCAGTAGAATGGTTTCAATCTTATTTAACTGGTCGTAGTCAAATTGTAAATGTAAATAATACTATGTCTGAAGCTATGAATATTACATGTGGTGTTCCTCAGGGAAGTATATTGGGTCCTCTATTGTTTCTATGTTATGTCAATGATATGAGTATTAGTATTAGCAAAAAATGTAAGTTTATTCTTTATGCAGATGATAGTGCAATTTTATATTCACATAAAGATCCAGATGTTATTTGTAATGTTTTGGGTGAGGAACTAGAAAATTGTAGTAAATGGCTTGTTGATAATAAGCTATCATTACATCTTGGTAAAACAGAATGTATTGTTTTTAGTTCTAAGAGGAAATTGTCAAAACTAGAGCAGTTTAAAATACACTGTAATAATCACACCATACAATCTCAGCCATCAGTAAAGTATCTCGATTCTATCTTGGATAATGATCTCTCAGCCACTTCTATTGTTGATAATATAGTACAAAAAGTAAACTCTCGATTAAAATTTTTGTATAGACAAGGCAACAGTTTGAATATGGAGCTAAGAAAACTATTATGTAACTCTTTAATACAGTGTCACTTCGATTATGCCAGCTCATCTTGGTATAGTGGCCTTACTAAACAACTTAAACATAAACTTCAAGTAGCACAAAACAAAGTTGTTCGTTATATTCATGGTTATTCTTCTAGAAAATCATTGAAAGTTATTGATTTTAGCAGTATTGGGTGGCTTAATATAGAAAATAGAGTCATACAGTTAAGACTCAATCATGTACACAAAATATTTAATAAAAAGTGTCTATCTTATATGTATGATAACTTTTCTTTAAAGTCTGATGTTCATTGTTATAATAGTAGAAACAGTGTAGGGAACTTTCATATACCCCATGTTAATAGTTTTACAAAAAGTACATTTTTTTCCAGGGTATTAGGGATTGGAACATGCTCCCACTTGATATTAAAAAGGAAAGTAACTTTTTTAACTTTAAAAAGAAAGTAAAAGCTGAACTAAGCAAAAATATGAAACAATTTGAACAAGCTGATTTTATTTTTTATTAGTTTTAGAGATAATTGTTTTAATCAATATAGTATGTTTTATATAAATGTATCTTGTGATTGGTTTTGTGATATATATAAATAGATATCTTTCATTGGTGTGTTAACATGTCATATTCATAGTATTATTCCTGCAAATATGTGATATATGTAATTAACATAATGTGCAATAGAAATTAATATTATTTGATCTTAGAAATTTAACAGAACAGAACAGAACAGAAAATTTATTCAGTCTTATGCATATACAGCACATCGACATCAACCAATATATATATATATATATACATTTGTGACAACAATGACATAGTTAAAACACATAATTATATACAAGTTACATAATCAAAGAGAGTGTTTCTAAAGTTTAGATATCACATAAATCGATTAACAAAAAATGTTACTGATAATAAATTACTCTTTCCGGATATTAGTAAATGCAATACATGTGTAGTTCTTCCTCTACGCGGCATTTAAAAATTCTTGTCGTTTATGGAAAGCATGTTTTATATACACATCAGTCCAGTATATCATCTCTAAGTATGGACCTGAATGCCAGTTCTCAAGAAAATATATTCTTTACCATCAAAGGATCCCATTGGAAATAAGTTCTCTATTTTATATTGAACTTTCATGGGTTATCCTGTGTTGTATATATTGTCTTGAAGTCTACAAGATCTTTGATTTAATTATAAATGTAAAGTTATTATTTTTCAATTAATTACTGTGTTAAAAACAATGTGATAGATATAACTGTGATAATTGTCTTAATTTGTTTTGTAATATGACACATATATATATATATATATATATATATATATATATATATATATATATATATATATATATATACACAAATAAATCAATCAATCAATCATTAACTATAAGTGGTCCATCAGTTATAAATGATCCATCAAATATAAGTGGTCAATCAACTATAAATGGTACATCTACTACAAGTGGTTCATCAACAAAAGGTGGCTAACCAACTATAAGTGGTACATCAACTATAAATGGTCCATCATTTATAAATGAATGGTGTATCAACTATCAGTGGTTTTTGAGAAGCTTAGCATGGTACAATAAATAGGAAATACAATTAACTATAAATGATCAATCAACTATAAATTGTCCATCAACTATAAATGCTCCGTCAATTTAAATGGTTCATGAATTATAAATGGTCCATCAACTATAAAAGGTCAATCAATTATAAATGGTCCATCAACTATAAATTGTCTATCAACTGTAAATGGTTCATCAACTTTAAGTGGTCCATCAACTTTAAATGGTTCATCAACTATAAATTGTCCATCACCTGTAAGTGGCCCATCAACTATAAATGTTTCATCAAGTAAAAGTGGCCAATCAACTATAAAAGGTGCATCAACTATCAATGGTCCATCAACCAAAAAAGTTCTGTCAATCAACTATAAATGGTTCATCAACTATTAGTGGTCCATCAACTTTAAATGGTTCATCAACTATAAATTGTCCATCAAATATAAGTGGTCCATCAACCAAAATTTGTTCAACAACTATAAGTGGTCCATCAACTATAAATGGTCAATCAACCAAAAGTGGTCCATCAAATATAAGTGGATCATCAACTATAAATGGTCCATCAACCAAAAGTGGTTCATCAACTATAAGTGGATCATCAGCTATAAATGGTCCATCAACCAAAAGTGGTCCCTCAACTATAAATGATCAATCAACTTAGGTGATAAGGATGATAACTCGTGCGTCGGCATGTCGACACATTTCAACGCAACAAGACGTCTTCTATCATTGTTTGATGGGATCATAAAGACGTCTTGACAAAGTCTGTTTCAAGGCATTTCGGCATATATTTTTGTCAGTGATATAGTTGATGAGAATCGAGAAAAACTAAGTCAACCTATTCCCTCTTGACAAGCCTTGTCATATCTCTGCTCTTTTGAAAATATCACGACATAACATCATTGACACTGTTGGAAAAACCTTTTTGAAGTACATTTCGGTAATACTGTTCGATAGAAACTTTGAAAGGTAATTTGAACTGAGTATAAGTTTGTTCCTGCAATGCATTTTGCATGTACAGACTCAAACCGAGTCTGCAATTTTCATGTTCTTTGTTCCGAGTGATCACACTTTATCCAGATTTTTATTTAACTTGTAGTTACACAAGATGATTAACCTCAGTCAGTGCTTGCTTAGCTACCTTTTACATCAGAATGGTTAGAAATATTGTTGACCAGACTAATATTTGACTGTTTGCTAATGCGAAATGCACTTCATTTTGTATAGACATTGATGGAAGTAAAAATGTCCTTATACAGATGTTTATAAATACGCCTTTAACTTGGTATCTTAAAAATGGTGTCTTCCAGTATAATACTTATACAATAAAGCTGTAAGTAACTTAACTGATATACTGTCATTTACACAGTTACCATGTGTTCAGACGGCCCTCAGATGGAACCTATTTGTACTTTACTTACATATACAAAACGTAGTAGGTTTACAACCGTAAATAGGCACATATATGTGACTGTTATACTGCCAATCACTTCGTCAATAGCAGACAAATAAACAGAATAGTTTAAGGAAACACATCAGACGTCCGTGTTTTGTGTCCCTCTGCATTTTACTGTCATAAACTATGCTAAAGTATAGTTACCAGCAGTCTATTCAGCATACAAATGAATACATAATGCATTACATATTGTTATAATATAAATTATTATTGATATATCTAACAGATATTCTGTTATCACTTTAATAGGTAGAAAAAAATATTAACAAAACAGCAGATGTGGCTGTTAACTGAAAATTTCCTTTTAATGGTATCCAGATACCTTTTTAATAGTAAATGAATATCAATAAATTTATATAAAAAAACTAACGGAAGTAATTTTTCTGGTTTTACTGCCAGCCAGATAGATAAAAGACTATAAAATGCACTTCAAATGCGAGTATATGCATAAAACTATTTGTTAAAGTGTCCCTTGAAAAGTTTAGCTGAAAGGTTATTTGGACAGAACTAAAGTAATTCACCTTGTTTTATTTCAAGTAAGGTTATTCAACGAAATGCGCAGCTTGTGTTGTAAAAGTTAATTCAGAAGACATATTAAAGATCGAATTAAACATCAGACTGATACACTTTTAATATATTATCCGGAATTGTTTTCTTAATAACGTACGGTTCAAAACATTAAGTTTGTTAATGAAATCAACGATAAAGTTATATATGAAGTTAGTCAATCAGTACTAGATGGGTGGGATTGAGCTTCCGAATAAGAATTAGGCCGTACCAATGGTCCCCGTCTATTTTATTTTAGACAAAAGTTATGTGGACATGTCCTGATACAGATGTTGTCAAGATTTTATTTGACTTCATCAAAACAATGATAAAACACGTCATGTCGAACAAATATAATTATGTTAACATGACCACATATGAATTATTACGTACCACGGCATCTCAGCGGGTCAATTCAAGCTTTCATAAAATAGCTTTTTTGCTGGATCATAAGAAAAAGACAGATCTTAGGAAAATGATTTTTGTGGCCAATATTTATTCAAGAACATGAAATAAAGAACAATGACCGATATATGGGCTCTCTTTCCTAGCCACACACTTATGTAATATTTATTATAATAATTATTATTATAATAATTATTATTATTATTATTTATTTTCGACACTTATTATTTTACTTTATACCTACTATACCTACAACGCTATGAGTCCCTACCAGGTAATGTTGAAATCAAAGACTTGGTTCATTTATTTTTTTAAGAAGTCCACAGGGCGGCAATGTAATTTCAAACTTACAAAATAATTAGGTACATGGAAGTGGCTACCCCTCGGAATAAATAAAACAAAACATCAATAATTGTTTTCTTTTTATGTATTCTTTATTCATGTTACTGATTCTAACTCAGCCGATTATTGCATTTCCATTTCGTACTCTGAAATAAATAAAATTCTATTGTTATTTATAACAATAAGACACTTTAAAAATCGACTTTTGGTCATTGTAAACCTGGCTTTTAATTGCAGCACTCATCGTACTTTCTTTTATGGTATTTACAACGAAATGCCTGTCCGACGTGACCATCGCGAATAGCGGTTAAGTTACCGGACAACCAGTTGACAGTACTGTTGACGGCCGAAAAATTCACACGCTTAACGTGTAACAAGAGAATTTCATAAAATAATCTTTCATGTCTCACTCAAAACATGTTTCATTTGTGAAAATTGTGTAAACTTTGAATTTGCCATGGGTCACTTGCAATTACTTAATTGGTGAAGATGCTTAGCAAATGACTCTGAAGTGCGAACTTGCATGGTTCTTGGTGAGATATTTGGACGATTAAGTGCATCGATTTTTTAAAAAAAAGTTTTTCAATTACTCAGTTAAGTTTATTCAGATTTAGCTTTAATCTGTTATACAATTCTTGTTCATAGCTTTTATCATAGAAATGCTTAAAATAAACCCATCTTAAATTCTTTATTTTGTAATTGTCACAATAACATGGACGACAGAAATTTTGCATTGCAGGACAAGTGTATTTGTGTTTTAGTTATTGTAACAAAATATATAATGAAAGCGAAATGGTAAAAATGTTTTTAAGAGAAATTTCAAGGTTAAATCAGGGTCTTTCAAATATTTGAAAGACCCTGGTTAAATCGCATACACAAACGCACACTATTGACCACGCACACCCACACCCAGGCACAATCGCAGGCAAAATTAAAGCCCAGAGAAAATGTAGTTTATCTTACGGGACTTCGCAAATGAAACCCTCTGGTAAATCGCACGGCGCATCATTCCATTTATATTGCTCCATGTCAAATAATGCCAGGCAATTTTCACCTGTCCCACTGTTCGGCTCGCCCGGTGCCCAATTAGTGTACATTTGCACGTACTCGTCTTTCTTTATCCAAACCCATGTGCCCTCGTGCGTGATGTCATTAGCTCCCAACCAAAAGTCCTTTTGAACAGGATTTGCTGACAACAAAGTCATAACAATTGAAAATCGATTAAAGCGACTGTTAAAATGAGAGCCTCGACACTTCCGTTGTATAACCCTCAACCAGAACAAAACTGAAACATGTTCCCACAGTTTCTAAAATACATACGCTTTTTCCTTCTTCTTTTCCTATAAATGCTATGCCACGCAGGGCATTTTTCGAGGGCTCTCATGTACACTGTTGTACAGCGTCCACCGGATATAGCCCCTAAAAACACCAAAAACGAAAGTAGAAAGCTGCACACCGACTACACCTAAAGTAATGTTTTAACTTATTTCTTCATCATAACTTCATCGATTTTTCCAAACTAAACAATTTTGAGCAGCTAAATGGTTCTTGTTTAAGAGCAATATTTGCTTTTGTCTGCAAATTGAATACTTTGTGTAAACTTGGTGATAAAATGTAGCGTATTTGTTGATATGTGCGAACGATGTTGATATTTACCACTAAATCAAGCCCAAAACGCATGTGCTGTATCAAAATTCGCCATTTAACACAAACTATAGTCCTCCCTCTACTTAGATTTGAGTTTACACCCTTCAACTCGAGCTGCTTTTAACAAAATTTGCAAAAAACGGCCTTGCCTTGTGTACAGAGTCTAGCAAAGAAAACAAATTTAAGTGAACGGGGTGTAGTAGTCTAATGTACAGGGTTTAGTAGATGTGTACGGTGTCTAGCAGTCAAATATTTTTAAAGTATAGGTTTTTATATTATTTTCAATTGGAAATAATCTCATTTCAGACTAAACATGGGTAGATTAGAAGACGATACAGAGGTATTTGGTAAATATTTTAACTTTTTAGTGTTTTTGAGCCTAACAGTATAGCTGCGCTTAATTTTATTGTCATACCATCAGCTGAATAGTGTCTGTCGGTATTTATAAGACATGTTGAGGAGTCTTCTGACCAACTCGCTGAATGGAAATGGTCCGAATGGGGATTTATATATATAAATGTGTAACTAGCCTACACATAAGACATGAGGTTGATAATTGATCAGACAATTAAAAGATTATGCACGAGTGTCATTTTCTACAAAACGGCATTAGCACTGTCTTCTATAATTCAGTTTTAGCCGCCTTATATAAGCTATTAATCGACTCAAAAGATACCGTAATAATTAATATGCCGAATAGACTCTTGGCATTGTTGAACTGAAAACATAAATACCATTATTATCATCATCGTCATCATCATCATTGAATAGTCATCATTATCATTATATTTTTTAGAAAAAGCAGCAACGTAAGCGGCAGCATTGTATTTATTAAACAATATCGAAATCACAAGTGAGGTCACCCGAGTTTGACTGCAAAAAAATATGAAAGACTAGCCACAAAAGATAAATCTAATGATTAACCTAACTAATCAAGGCGGATATTTTACCAAAGCTCATTAACATATTGTTTGTTTTTCAATGAAGTCTTAAGACCAGTGAAATAATAACCCAATATAACATGTTTAGATCAAGCATAACCCAAACATGGTTTGAAATTGTTTAAGAAAAATTTTAGAATTTGCTGTACATAATGTTCTACCACTATATAATGAAATTGTGGTCTTTTGAGTTTTACGATTTCCCTATCAACTTTTAGTCACGAATAAAAAGTGGAATAGCAGGACGGAAACTGTTTACTGCAATAAATATACATGTTGCGTAACATGTTTATAATTTAAACATTTTCATCTTTTATAAAATTAATATCATTCACTTCACAATCCCTGCTCCCGACATTAATCGTTATTTCTCCATCAGCGTACGTGTATATGCTCTGGTACTGAATTTATTTTGCAGAAAATGACATTCGTTTTCCTACTACACCCCGTACAATCGCTAACAGTTTTCCATCTACACCCCGTACACATCCGTGCTAGACTCTGTACACAAGGCAAGGTCGTTTTTCGCAAATGTTGTTAAAAGCAGCCCAAGTTGAAGGGTGAAAACTCAAATTTATGTAGAGGGATGGCTATAGTTTGTATTAACGGCGGAATTCGATACAGCAAATGCGTTTTGGGCTGGTTTTAGTTGTAAATATCAACATCGTTCGCAAATGTCAACAAATACGCTACAATTCGTCACCAATTTAACAAAAAGTATTCAATTTGCAGACAAAAGCAAATATTGCTTTAAATCAAGAATCATTTAGCTTTACAAAATTGTTTAGTTTGGAAAAATCGATGAAGTTATGATGAAGAAATAAGTTAAAACATTACCTTAGGTGTACTCGGTTAACAGCTTTCTACTTTCGTTTTCGGTGTTTTTATGGGCTATATCCGGTGGACGCTGTACAACAGTGATGTAAACAGATAAAAAAGTGAAAGAGCCAGTGTTCAGTGGCGTAATGGAATACATTAAACAGAAAACAAATTATTTTCCTTCCAGCATATTTTTTTATAAAACTGATATAGAGAAGATTTAAATAATATCATTTTTAACGATGTAACAAATTCATTCATTCATTCATTTATTCATTCATTCATTTGTCGAATGTATTTTAACATGATTATGTTCTAATTCTAAAAAAAACTTAATATCATAAGAAAAAACAGCTTACTACAGTGGATGATTTCTTAACGTAAAATCTGAACGTGACTGTCACGAAGTATACACAAGGAAAAGGTAATTTTAAGAAAAAACGTACGGTATTTTGTCTTCAGTTCTTTCTCAAGGAACAACTGTTCCGACTCAGACTCAATGCTTGCAAGTGATCCTTCACCGTCCGCATATATTCCACAATATGCCTGAAAATACAGACGATAATTTGAGCACAAGGAAAGCAAAAGAAGGACTGCTAACAGTGCGGCTTCAAACCAGGTCAGGGGCAAGTCGTTATTTCCGTAAGCAAGAAACTTTACACTCATTGCTCAGAACTGGTTGGTTCCAGGAAAAGATTCGAAAGCTGATCAGCTTATAGCTTCATACAAAATCGAGCTAAAATAAATTCATGGAGGATGTCCGTTGTCAAAATTCCAGACATGTAAAGGGTCCTTTTGAAAATCCGAAAAAAGTCGAAAATGCAAGGCATACACGTTCGCGTTTTTGAAAATTAGTTTTATAAGGAATTCTTTATATGTCTGGAATTTTGGCAACAGACGTCCTCCACATAAATTCTACATAAACCAAATGAAATTATATTACATTACAGGAAAAGGGAGATAATCAAGTGATTTGGATACTAACCATTGCATCCCACCATTTTAAAGTGGGTGTAGCGAAGATGTGGTAACAGGAACTGTCGTGTTTTATAAAATCTATTGGACATCCTGTTGACGTCTGCCGCTCGAATCTGTTGCCCAAAGCTGTAATAAAACAAACTTTAATATTCAAAACCATGCATTACTGGATGGCTAATCAGTAATTTACAATTTCCTCGCAAATTACGGACTACTTATACAGTCAAAACTGTCTTAAAGACCACATCGAAATAATGATAACAAAGAAAAACAACTTTCATAAATAAAATGGAATGAAGTTACCTCTAATTACAGAACACTTGTCCATAAAGGCTATGATTTGTCTTCTTCTTTTTTTCTTTTTTTTTTGTTAGGCGGCCTTTGTTTTTGCAGATTTGATTGTACATGAAATTCAGATCGAAGTTACTTTTGTTATGCAATGCAATCACGCTAATAAGACCACTGACGCGACTTTGCAAATTTTGTGTTTAAATATATAGTGGGTTGGTCTCATGAATGTCAGGTAAATAACAAAGCAGACCGTTTACATGATTATGTATAAATATGGTATCTGTTTATTTTTTTGTGATTTTTCTTTTTAAATTCTCTCTAATGAAAACAGATTTTGCTCATATTTCACTTTCATGTATAGTTAATAACTGGTATTGTTGGAAAGGGTTGAAATCTTGCAGCAAAAGTAACCCTTTTCAAATGACATCCCGCTATGTGGTATAACTCGTAAGGGTGAGCAATTCTTGAAAAATGACCGTCAAAGTTATGGAACTTGCCATACATATGTAAATGATAATAAAGATGGTATTCTTGTCGTTGTTTTTGTTGACTGATAATTATCTCTGTCACTAATTTTTCCAACGTGCATTTGTTTCCAGCATTTTTTATGTAAGTGCAACAACCTTGCATAAATACGAGTAATTTAGTTAGATAATCAAATGACGAAATTACTTCAAAAACGTGTCCAGTAACGCAGAAATGTGCAAATAACGTAAAAGTAACGCCACATCTGTGTAACGCTATTGCTAAAACGAATGACACAGTAAATAAACGAACCAAAATATTTTGTTCTAAATCAAATTTAAAGAAATGAAATAGCGCATACGGCTGCTACGACATTTTTATACTTTAAGCAGCTTAACAACCTGATTACCGTTTTGAAAGTGACTTTTGTGTTTTCGTCAAATAAATATGTACATTTAACACATTTAAAATATTTTTTCATATTGTGTATACCTAAGACATTTGTCAAACTTCAAAGTGTCGTATAACATTAGATGGGAACTGGTATAATAATAATTAGCTACGTTAAATGAGATAACCCCCGTTGCTCACGAATTCAGCGTTACCTGGTAAAAATGATCTCAATGTTTTATGTGTTAAACTAAGTGTTATATAACACGAGTAGATTAGACGATGTCTCGGGTACATCTAATATAAAAAAATCATAAAGTAATATGTTCGTTATTGTATTTAAAGATATCAACGAAGCTAAACATCGTCATCAATACGCTAGTCAGGTCGTCATTTTCAAGAATAATCTTGAAAAGTAAACATTTTCTTGGAAATATTTTTGATGAGGTTTAAAGTACACTGTCTCAGCAACCGTATGCGCTTATTCATTTCTTCCATTTTTGTGTACAGTAAAACGTATGGGTCCATTTACCTATCACGGTGCTCGTTTTAGTCACTAAATTGCACAATTCTGTGTTACTTTTGCACAATTCCTGCGTTATTTGCACATTCCTACTTTACTGGATATACACGGTGGTATTTATTTACAAAGTTTTAAACAAGTGATAAAAAGTGCTTTCAAAGTTCTTGGAATTATTCTTGAATTTCATATTGCTGTTGATGTTGTTTGTTTGTTGTTTTGTTTGTTGATGTTGTTGTTTTTATATGTAGTTTTGTTTTTCTTTTTTTTCTTTGTTGTTGTTTCGTTTTTTTTATTTCTTACTACTTAAAGTTCTTCAACATTTGCCCCCGCACAGATTATATTATTTAAGACATCATGCATTGACATTTATATTGACGTTGTTTTTGTTTTTGTAATTTTTTTACTATAATATTTTTCATGATGATAGTTTACGTAGTTTAAGTGCGTAAATGTATGATCTCGATCTCATAGAGCTATGATCATTTCATATTATCAACATATTAATGACCTCCCGTACGCCATTATCTCCTGCACGCCGCCATGTACGTAAATGGATATGTATTACCCTTGCAAGGTTATGAAGTCCAGTGCTAAAACTGTGAATTCAACATTTTCTTTTCGCTAATAAAACTTGCACGTACCTTCTTGACTTTTATTCAAAATTAAAGCGTAGTTGAATTATTTTTCGACCGTAGACTGTCTATTTGAGCTTGACCCTCTGTGAATTACACAGGGAATAATTGTACTGGCAATGCACATGGAATAAGTGTCCTGGAAATACACAGGGAACATGGAACAACTGTCCTGGAAATACACAGCGAACAACTGTCCTGGGAATATACAGGGAATTACTGTCCTGGAAACAAACGGGGAACAACTGTTCTGGTAATACACAGAGAACAGCTGTCCTGCAAATACATAGGGAACAACTGTCTTGGTTAAACACAGGAAACAACTGTCCAGGGAAAACACAGGGAACAACTGTCCTGTAAATAAACAGGAAACAACTGTCCTGGAAAAACACAGGGAGAAACTGCTCTGGTAATACACAGGGAACAACTGTCCTGGTTATACACAGGAAACAACTGTCCTTATAATACATAGGAAACGACTGCCCTGGAAAAACACATGGAACAATTTTCCGGGGAATACACGGGGAACAAATGAAACAAAAACAAGAAACAGGGAACAAGATTTTGCCTTTGGTGTGAAAAGGGTGTGTTGCGCACATCTCAACTATATAGGCCTATATATATTGACCTGAAGCTTATATGTTCAGGTTTGAATTAAGACGAAAGGGATCGACTTTCTGTGCGTGGGCATGTTTTTGTCCTAGATAGTATTCTGTTCGGATTTAGAAAAATCGCAGTACTGACTTAAAAATAACGAAAATATTTTTTGTTATGTCTAGATTGTTTTGTAAAAGATTATGAAAAATTCTTACCGCCATATGCACTAGTAATAAGAAGTAGTTGTCCAAATATGTAAACAAGCTGAACCATGTTTGTGTCTGAACAGAAATGCCTGTCTTGTCTTTGAGGATATTGTCAGACAGTTTATGAAGGTTACGCGCCATGCATGATAAGTCTGTAAATAGGGAGTTATAACCGGAAGCATTCGCACTTTATCGGCTCTTCGGAAAAGGATAAGAATAAGGACAATCGGAACGTCTTCGTCTAATATCTACAATAACCTCGGAGTTAATACGGATGAATACCAAGTGGTACAGATGTAAACAGAAACAGACAGTGTAAGCCTTAATTGTGTTAAGCGAATGCATATATTTGACATCCAAACGAAGATAAAGACTGTTTCGGTACAATTATAATTGGAAATATGTCTAACAACCATTTTTGACGAAATATGCCCAAAGATATACAATCTTAAACAAATTCGACTAGGCATTTTGTCCTTTCGGTTTCTACAACCATAATAATAAATATATAAATAATGTATATTGCTTTTGGTATATACATAATTTATTTTAGTTCAATTGTGTAGGAAGCTATAGACACACTTTCAAATCCGTTCCTGGAACCAAACAGTACTGAGCAATGAGTCTCAAGGAAACAACGACTTGCCTCTGACTGTTCTAGAACCCATGCGGCTAGCGATCATTACATCACTAGTCCGACGCCTTAACCACTCGGCCATGCCTTTTTCATCTATGCATTCATTTATTTTAGGTGGACTTTTACTTGATATATTGACTTGTCAAAACTCCCAGTATGAATTACCATTTGTTTACATGTTTAGTTTCTTATCGTACATGTAGGTCAGTCCCAAATACAATTTCCGGTCTATATATTCATACCATGTTCGAGGTTCTTATCCTAAGACTGACGAAAATCCTGAAACGTTGCGATTGATAGATACCTAATAAGGATTATAAAATCGTCGAGGTGTTGTGATTGGTTTTCGAAGTCAAAAAACAACAGAAGGAAAAGATGGTTGAGGTAAAAAATACAATGTAACAGGCTAATGAATAACCCTTTTCTGGATCCTATAAAGGTACCGAAGAAAAGCATTTGAGAAATAAAAAAACATTTCTGGGGCATAATGGGCCTTTAACAAAGGCGGAGCATAAAGTGTCAGCTTTCTTTCCTTTATCCAGTCACAACTTTAACCTGCAAGATTTTAAGAAAAGTAATAATATTAACAATGCATGAATGCATTGAATTAAATGAATAACATGTTATTTACAAAGAATCACTGATTTTGCAGTATTTATCATCATATTTCTACTGCGAGACTGATACAATAAGGTTTATTTTGATCTTGATTTGGTAAATTACCTGGAATGATTTCCCGTTTTGCAATGTGTAAATTACCTGGAATGATTTCCCGTTTTGCAATGGGTAAATTACATGGAATGATTTCCTGTTTTGCAATATGTAAATTAGTGTCTTTGTTCACTTAATAATATTTTACTCTTTAATACATCTTCAAAAATATCATCAAAATTAGCATGAATCTTCTTGAGGCTTTAAAAAGAAAAGAAAACGGACAAACAGACGATTTTATTATATGTAATTTTGCCAAAATACATGCTGGAAACAAACAAATCCGACATCTCAAATAGTTCATATTTTTTATTTATAATATCGTATTCTGGCTCATCCAACAATTTCATTTGCATCCCGTACTCTGAAATGAACAAAACATTTATTTAGTCCTTCCCTGATTTGAACCGTAAACCGGTTTAAACCCATCTTATATACTCTCAAGAATAATACAGATATATAATTATGTACGTAAAATTTGTGAATACTTCGCCTAAGAAAATTTATGATCTAATGTAAGAATTTGGCTCATTGAGCAACTTCCTCTTACTGAGATTTGCGTCTATATTCATATTATTGTTTAATTACAATTAACTGGGATATTGAAATATTTTCAACTAAAATGGATTTAATGAATTTAGCAAATGTTACATAATGCAATGAGACACACGCACACAAACGCACTCACTCACTCACTCACGTGAGTATACATGCACACAAACGCACGTGAGTATACACGCACACAGACACATATGAGTACGCGTACACAAACACCTGTTTTATAAGTTACATAATTGTTGAAAAGAAATTTCTTTATCTTACGGAAGTTCACAAATGAAGCCCTGTGATAGATTGCACGGCACATCATTCCATTTATACTGCTGGCCATCATCTAATCCCAGGCAATTTTCAGATGTATTTCCGTTTGGTTCGCTCGGTGCCCAAGGAGTGTATTCTTGAACATACTCGTCTTTCTTTATCCAAACCCACGTGTCCTCATGCGTGACATCATTAGCCCCCAGCCAATAGTTTTTTCCAATAGGTTTTGCTGACAAGAAAAAAATCTCAATAAGTATAATGCAGGTCAAAGGTTATAAAGAAATTATCATAGCTCAGGTATTTGATTGGTCAGAAATTGCAACAGAATGTATACTTACCAATGAAATTAGTCTCTGATACAAACAAACTTTTGATGTTAGCTGTTAGATTTAGCTAAAATAAACAATACGGTTAATGAATTTCTAAGTAAAAAATCTGTGTAGAAACTTACGGAATGCTTTCTTCAGTTTATTTTCAAGGAACATCTGTTCCGACTCGGACTCCACTGTAGCTAGTGTTCCCGCTCCGCCACCATATATTTCACAGTATGCCTAAAAATAATGGGAAAAAAGAAACCAAAAAAAAACAAATATGAATATTTAAAGCAAAAAAAAACCACAGTGAGCTTCAGATATAAGATGGCAAAGTCTGTAAGGAAAGGGAGATAAATTAATAAATAATTCTTTATAGGCCCATTATGCCTCAGAAATGCTTTTTATTTTTAATTCTGAAAAACATTTAAATTTCGGTGTACTGTTAAAGTATCCAAAAAGTTACTCATTGCCAATTATCTGGAGCATTTTTTTTCATTTGTTGCCTTTTTGTCAAAAAGAACAGTTTATAGTTCATAAGTATTTTGTATGGAAGTCAAAATACTGCTTTGTTCACATTTTGCTACTTTTATTAACAAGAGGGCCATGATGGCCCTTGTTCGCTGACCTGACCAATCAAACTCATCCGAACAATTACCTAGACAAGCATTCTGACCAAGTTTCATGACAGGTGAGTCAAAATTGTGACCACTAGGGTGTTAACAAGGATTATCCATATTTGAGCAGTGTGACCTAGTTTTTTACCCAGGTGACCCATATTCGAAATTGACCTAACATCAAAACAAACTTTCAGACCAATTTCCAGGATACTTGGATCAAAACAGTAGCCACTAGAGTGTTAACAACATTTTTCTATTTTTAGCCCCGGTGACCTAGTTTTTCATGCGAGATGACCCATGTTCGAACTCATCCGAGTAATTACCTTGACAAGCATCCTGACCAAGTTTGATGATAATGAGTCAAAAATGTGACCACTACAATGTTAACAAGGTTTTTCCATATTTGGGCAGTGTGACCTAGTTTTTGACCCCAGGTAACCCATATTCGAACTTGACCTAGAAATAATCAAAACAAATTTTCAGACCAATTTACAGTATATTTGGATCAAAACAGTAGCCACTAGAGTGTTAACAAGATTGTTCTACTTTTAGCTCCGGTGACCTAGTTTTTCATCCGAGATGACCCATGTTCAAAGTCATCTGACCACTTACCAAGACAAGCATTCTGACCAAGTTTGATGATACTTGAGTCAAAAATGTGACTGCTAGAGTATTAACAAGGTTTTTCTATTTTTAGCTCCTGTGACCTAGTTTTTTCATTCGAGATGACCCATGTTCGATTTCATCCGAGCTATCAGCTAGATAAGCACCCTGACAAAGTTTGATGATGATTGAGGCAAAATGTGACCGCTAGAGTGTTAATGAACAAGTGTGGACGGACGACAGACGACGGACATTCAACGATCCTTAAAGCTCACCCTCAGCAAGCTTAGGTGAGCTAAAAATTGTTTCACATTTATCAATTTATCGCTTCTTCTTTCAGGTAACAAGCATCTAACATTCTGTATTATTTAAACATTATAAAATTCATGTTTGCCCTTTCTGGAGAGCCAAAAAAATATATTTGTTTTTGGGGCATAATGTGCCTAGAACTGTATTACTAACCATGGCTTCCCACCACTTTAAAGTGGGTGTAGCGAAGATGTGGTAACAGGAATTTTCGTGTTTTATAAAATCTATTGGACATCCTGTAGACGTCTGCCGCTCAAATTTGTTGCTCAAAGCTGTAATAAAACAAACAAAAAATAGTTTCCTTAATTAAAGTATAGGCTTTAGAATTATTATTTCATCATGGTGGCTTACTAAAAATGAACGCGCACGTGTGTGATCTCACGGGTTTTCTAATTTAGAGTATTCATTATGTCAACATTATAATTATATCCTCAAAGGTTTAACGAAATACTCCTGTCAACAAATTGAAATTAAAACGTGCACTTTTACATGAAGCATGTATAGCAAGACAGCTGGAACAGCCGGAACTCATTTTCGTTTACTCCGGCTGTTCCGGCTAGCCGGAATCCGGTTCCGGCTATACATGCTGGCCAGGGATGATACGGTAAAACCTGTACAAAAGACCATTGGCTAATAATGTAGTGTCAAATAACTTATCACATCGATCTCCGGCTATTCCGGTTAGCCAGAAGCACAGAAATCAAGGCTACATAAGATGGAAAAAAAACGACAGCAGATCGAAGAACATATGTGTCGTGCATTGTGTGTCCGGGTGTCCGCGAATATAGGTGTGTCCGTCGGGAATATTCTGGTATTTTGCCGACGTTGAGCCGAAAAACGTACTATACAGCTCATATCTGGCCAAATCCGGCTGGCTCAATTACGCAGACCCCATATGGTCGGATGGTTAGGGGATCTGACCGGGTGTCCGCGGGCATAGGTGTGTCCGTCGGGAATACTCTGGTATTTTGCCGAAGTTGAGCCGAAAATCGTACTATCTGGTATCAACCAATTTCCAGGATACTTGGATCAAAACAGTAGCCACAAGAGTGTTAACAAGATTTTTCTATTTTTAGCTCCGGTGACCTAGTTTTTCATCCGAGATGACCCATGTTCGAACTAATCCGAGCAATGACCTAGACAAGCATCCTGGCCAAGTTTGATTATAATTGAGTCAAAAATGTGACCACTAGAATGTTAACAAGGTTTTTCCATATTTTGGCAGTGTGACCTAGTGTTAAACCCCAAGTGATCCATATTCAAACTTGATCTAGAAATAATCAAACCAAAGTTTCAGACCAATTATCAGGATATTTAGATCAAAACAGTACCCACTAGAGTG
The DNA here is from genome assembly GCF_026571515.1 of Ruditapes philippinarum. Classification (NCBI taxonomy): domain Eukaryota; kingdom Metazoa; phylum Mollusca; class Bivalvia; order Venerida; family Veneridae; genus Ruditapes; species Ruditapes philippinarum. The sequence continues at coordinate 34,049 of NW_026855734.1, read as the reverse complement.
TTAACAAGATTTTTCTATTTTTAGCTCCTGTGACCTAGGTTTTCATTCGAGATTACCCATGTTCAAACTCATCCGAGCACTTACCTAGACAAGCATCTTGATTAAGTTTGATGACACTTAAGTCAAAAATGTGACCGCTAGAGTGTTAACAAGGTTTATCTATTTTTAGCTTCTATGACCTAGTTTTGCATCCGGGATGACCAATGTTCCAATTCGTCCGAGCTATTACATAGACAAGCCTCCTGACCAAGTTTGATGATGATTGAGTCAAAAATGTGACCGCTAGAATGTTCACAAGGTTTTTCTAATTTAAGCTCCGGTGACCTAGTTTTTTATCCGGGATGGTCCATGTTCAAACTCATCCGAGCTATTACCTAGACAAGCATCCTGACCAAGTTTGATGATGATTGAGGCAAAAATGTGACCACTAGAGTGTTAACAAGGTTTTTCTATTTTTAGCTCCGGTGACCTAGTTTTTATCCGTGATGAGTCATGTTCGAACTCATCCGAGCAATCACCTAGACAAGCATCCTGACAAACTTTGATGATGATTGAGACAAAAAATGTGACCGCTAGAATGATAACGAACAAGTGTGGACGGACGACGGACATTCAACGATCCTAAAAAAGAAAATTAGCAATTTATTAACAGAAAAAACCTTAACAGGGAAGGTTAACACGATCAGCTTAAAATAAATAGAATAACGTCGTACATGTTTTTGATTTCATTTTAATAGTTTGTAACTTCATCTAACAGCAAGACTCGTTATCATTATCCCCCGCCAATGTAATCGGGAGGGGGATATAGTTTTGGCGTTGTTCGTCCGTCCGTCCGTACGTCCGTACGTCCGTTCGAATTTCGTTTCCGGACTAGTTCTCTGCAACTACAAGCTGGAATTCAATGAAACTTTATGGGAATCATCAATATCAAGAGGAGATGCGCATATCGTCGGCTTGTTCCAGTCAGACCCTTTAACTCAGAGTTATGGCCCTTGATTAGTTATGTAGTATGCATATAGAGTAAAAATCGTTTCCGCGCTACTTCTCTGCAACTACTGCCTGGAATTCAAAAAAACTTTATGGGAACCTTCAATATCAAGAGTGGATGCGCATATCGTCGGCTTGTTCCGGTCCGACACTTTAACTCAGAGTTATGGCTCTTGATTAGTTATGCAGTATGCATATAGAGTAAAAATCGTTTCCGCGCTATTTCTCTGCAACTACTGGCTGGAATTCAACGAAACTTTATGGGAACCTTCAATACCAAGAGGAGATGCGCATATCGTCGCCTTGTTCCGGTCAGACACTTTAACTTAGAGTTATGGCCCTTGATAAGTTATGCAGTATGCATATAAAGCAAAAATCATTTTCACGCTACTTCTCTGCAACTACTGGCTGGAATTCAACAAAACTTTATGGGAACCTTCAATACCAAGAGGAGATGCGCATATCGTCACATTGTTCGGGTCAGACACTTTAACTCAGAGTTATGGCTCTTGATTAGTTATGCAGTATGCATATAGAGCAAAAATCGTTTCCTCGCTACTTCTCTGCAACTACTGGCTGGAATTCAACAAAACTTTACGGGAACCTTTAATACCAAGAGAAGATACGCATATCATTGCCTTGTTGGGGTCAGACATTTTAACTCAGAGTTATGGCCCATGATTAGTTATGCAGTATGCATATAGAAAATTATTTGTTTTTGCGCTACTTCTCTGCAACTACTGGCTGGAATTCAATGAAACTTTATTGGAACCTTCAATACCAAGAGGAGATGGGCATATCGTCGCCTTGTTTGGGTCAGACATTTTAACTTTTAGTTATGGCCCTTGATAACTTATGATGTATACAACCAGAGCAATAATCGTTTCCATGCTACTTCTCTGTAACTACTGGCTAGAATTCAATTAAACTTTATGGGATACGAAGAGGAGGTGTGCATATAGTCGCCTTGATCCGGTCAGACACTTATAACTCAGATTTATGGCCCTTGATTAGTTATGCAGTATGCATACATCTCATTGGCATTTCCAGATATTACTATTTAACACAGAGTTATGGCTCTGTTATTGCCATGAATATTTATCAAGTTCAAAGAATATTACTGTTTATACCATGATAAATATATAAAAAAAAGCCTTATGTCTCCAGTTGTTGTGTTAGTAATAACCAGTACTCGGCGGGGGATATAAATTCAACGAATTTGCTTGTCGATATTCTTTACCTAAACATATACTGACTGTTGAATGACAACCGTTCACTGCCCCCCCCCCCACACACCCGAATCTTTTTTCTTTGTTTTGATTTTTACGACACGTCAACACATAACTGTCCATATCGTACCGCATGCTATAATAGGATTAAAATGTTATGTTAAACTTTGTAAATGACAATATAACTGAGCCAATTAGATCCTAGAATACAAGGTTTGTCTGTTTTAAATAATCAATGATGTTTTTGATGGAATTGTATTAAAGAGTTCTTCGAGTGAATTTACACTATAAAATGTATTACGGGCCTCTGAAAAATCATGACATTCAAGAAGAAAATGCTTGACAGTAAAATTTTCATTACAAGCTACACAGAAATGGGCACCGTCACTCGTGAGGAGACAAAAGCGGGCAATTCAAGCGTGTCCAACTCGTCATCGAAGAACTGCCCGACCACGGCGGCCTGACAGAGACGGTGACACATCAAGAGACGGGTCCACATCGTGAAGCCCATTAAAAACGGCACCGTCCCAACCCGCCCTCCATCCAAACGACACGAGTCTACCCACAGCCGGCCCAAATCCACAAGCAGACAACAACAAGCCAGCCCCCCGAAAATTCAACGACCGTCCAGCCAAAGCACCCACCCCTCCATCCCCCCCGCACACTCACGTTACCCGGAATCCAACATAACACAACAGACTCCGTCTCCAGCCCATTACGAAACCGCAAAAGAAGCTTCCCCACCACGACACTGCAAGATTGTTTATCCCCAATGGACACCAAAACAAAAAGCGAGCATTTGAAAGGTTAATATTTTCCCTCGGGAAACCATAAACCCAAGGCGGAACAGTCCCACCGCCACCCTGAAGGATACTGTCTGGATCAATTTTAAGTCCATCAAAATCATCTTTTAAACGAAGGCCCAAGGCCCAATTTCCCTTGGCTTGTTAACAAATTTTTCAAACTTGGTTTAAAAACAATATTTTTAGCCAGACGAAACCCTAGTTACACACCGAAGCGACAGCTTTTTTCGACGAAGACGAAGCGACGGCTCCCAAGCCTCCGCATACAGACCCGCCACAGGCGAGGCACGAAAAGCACCTAAAGCCAAACGCAAACCCCGGCGATGCACGGCACCCAGCACCCGAAGATACGACCCTCCCGCAGACCCACACACCACAGAACCACAATCCAACTCCGATCGGACAAGACTTCTGCACAACTCCAGCAATGTGGAAGAACCCGATCCCTAATAAAGAACAAGCCTTTGGTCACTACTCGACTTTTGTCAAATTGAATATTTTATTGTGAAACTGGTTGTCACAAGGTTATAGGTGTATCGTAGACGTGTTAACAGACATTTCCCATATAAAGTTTCAGTTGAATTCTGCTGAATGGAGCCTACAACTCATAGAAACAAGTCAGAATTTTTGATATTTGATCAAAATGACCACAATATCATAGTATTCCAGTGACAAACAGTCGGACCCCTAAGTACCAAAGACAGATGGTGATATTTCAGCTTTTTGAATTCTCGGGTTCATCTCCACGAATTCGTGAAGTTGAAACCGTGAATTCATGTAGTTGAAATCGTGAATTAGAGAAGTTAAAATCGTGAACTCGTGCAGTTGAAATCGTGAATTCATGAAGTTGAAGTTGTGAATTCCTGAAGTTAAAATCGTAAATTCGCGTATGTTGAAAACGTTAACTCACGAAGTTGAATTCGTAAATTCACGAAGATATAATCGGGAATTCATGAAATTGAAATGTCCTCGCTGGTCTTTCGTGCCTAATAATATAAGTTTATGGGTTTGTGTTGAACTGAACCTGATCACAAGAGAAAGCTGAAAATGGCGAGCTTTGAGCAGATATAACACTTTTTATCGGCTTATTGTTTACAGAAAACCAGAATATTCCCAAATGGGCTTTTTGGGTACAGCCAGAAATGGTAAGATATGAGCTGAAATTACCATTCACAGTTCGATTTTTGGCTTAAATCGGCAGAATGCCAGTGTTTTTCCAACAGACAACCTATACCAGCGTACTCATGGTTTGACCCCTAAGAATCCAAACATATAGAAAAAGGTGAGATATGAGCTAAAATGACAATTTACATTTCGATTTTCGGCTTAAGGTCGGGAAAATATTCCCGACGGACACACATATACCAGCCTCACAGAGGCCAGCCGGAATTGGCAAGATATGAGCTGAAATGACCATGTATTGTACAATTTTCGACTCAACGTCGGCAAAATACCCGACGGACACAGCTATACCCGCGAACACATGGTCAGCCCCATAACCATCCCACTATATGAAATTCTGCAAAATTGGTTCTGAGTATCACAGGAGACATAAGGAAATGGCAATATATAAGCTTCAACAATCATTTACATTTTGATATTTGGCTTAACGTAGGCAAAATATTTCTGGCAGACACACCTATACCAGCGGACCACTTTCACGAACATCATTAATTACACTAGTAAATCAACTAAGCGGACAGAAACAATTTTTGCGAAAACACTGCTTAACGACCAATGATACAATTATTACTTATATTACCAAATCCATGAACAAAATGGAAACAACAACAGCTACAACAAAAAAATCTAATGAACAGACAATCTAAGTTTGAACAAAGACCACGTTTGTTAATTGTGACAGGCTTCAATTCTCCAAACCTGCAATCTTTTCAGACATGTCTAAAAGTCCATCTTCACATTTGCTCTTGATCCTATCCGTTACCGACTTTAAGTCATCTAAACCAGAAGTAATTTCCTTCAGATCTTTCGTAATGTTCTCCACAAGTTCTGCCATACTTTTCGTGTTCTCTACAACGAGAAGTAAATAAATAAATAGATAGATAAAATTTATGAATAATATTGCTGTTAGACTAAAAACAAATATCCATAAACCATGAAACATGTATCATCACTTAAGAGTAGTAGCAAACAAATAAGCAAGCCATTTCTAATACATAGTTAAACATTAATGGGCACTATACGGAACTGAAAAATTTACAACATTGGTCAGTTATATGCCTTAAAGGACACCTGTATGCACAATTTCAAGATAATTTACCGCAAGGTTTACAAGTTGTGAACACAATTATTAAATAAAAGCATGGATATCAGAAGGGTTGTTTGACAAAAATCAAATATGACATAGTTGTGGAAAAATTCGTTTATTTCTATCAATTTGGAAGTGAAGTTTTCAAATTTATTAGCAAAACTATTTTTTTGTACTTTAATATCGCAATATAACTTTATTCATAGATTATAACATACATGTATTAGATCTTTTCATGATGATAAAATTACATTAAAGTCACATTTTCAACGAAGGCATATTTTGTCCAGTTCCCAGAATTCCAATATACAGTCTAACCTGTCAACAGTAGCAAGGGAGGAGACTGGGAAAACACTGGCCGTTTATGGCAGGTTGATATATATAAATGAATAAAGCATGACTTGTATTATCATAATAAACAATGTATATATTTTCTTATCAAATGAAGTATTTCAGTGCGCATTTGCAGCATTAAATGATACAATTGCAACTTTTTGATTGAGTCAAAACAGGAGAAAATCTTTGTTTAGTATCTATCTAGAAAATATTATTATAAGATATAGAAACAACTTGATTAATACAATTGTGTATGGTGGCTGATTTGTGCCATGTCGTATATTCGCTCCGCGGGGCGCCGGGCGAAAACACGAAATCAGTATTTTGTTGTACTTTTACTTCACGAGACGAACCACAACAATAATACAAAATCACCCTGTGGGCGAAAGAACACCATCAAATTAGTGACTTTATCGTATGTTCATGTTTTCGCATTTTCGAGCGAAAGAACAATAAATTTTTATTTGTTTCTTTTTTCACATTTTCGCCCCGCGGAGCAGAAGTACGACAAAATGTTGACTTTGTCGTATTTTCGTGTTGTTTTTTTTGCCCATCTTTTCCCCCTGCGGAGAGAAAGTACGACAAATTTTCGAAATTTTGTCCGGCGACCCGGCACAAAACAGCCAGTTTCGTCATTACTTTGTTTAATTATATTCCGCCAGTTATGGCATCAAACCACTTTAGTCCTTAGCAAACGTCGTACTTTTATCTAATCCACAAATACACAGATACATTTTGCAACTTTTAACATTTCGTAAAGGCAAACAAACTGTTATTAACATTTAAAATTGTTAATAATAATAATAATAATAATAATAATAAAGTTAAAACCAGGCTCCCAGTATGCGCATAATGTCAGAAGGTCGAAACGCAATGTTAACATGTGAAATTATGGAGTGTAACCCTCTGATTCTCTCATGTGAGGTGTAATGATTAACACTATTGGTTGGACAAGGTAATGCTTTTATGGTTGTTCCTACTAGCAAATATGTTAATAAGTATTTAAATAATCCTCATAATGATTTAAAAACGTTTTTAAAAAATAGAGACATACTCGTGTTCTCAAAAACGGTGCTTTTATTAGTCATTGTATCGTTTAAAACGTCCGTCTGTCTTTCCAAATTGTCTATATTGTCTTGCTGCTCCAAGAATCTGTCCGATAATTCGCTATTATTTCCCTTAATGTCAATCATTAAATCCATAACATTTGAAACACTTTTTTCTTCATCTTTTTGTATGTTTTCCAAAAAGAATTCAATGCCCACCATTTTCTCCAGTAACTGTTCGTCAAATGAAAACTTTGAACACACGGGCTCCACGAGCACTTCTTCAATTAATTTAAGCTGACATATGAATAGCACTGCAAATATGTACAATTTTGAAAATAGATTTTTAGAACTTTCCATTTCGATTGCAGTGAAAAAAGTACACAACTTATGTTAGGGCTCTGTTAAAAAGAAATTGGGTGTGTTTTATAAATGTACCTTTTATAAAAAACCTTGACATATCCTACATCATGTTAGTTAATGATGTTTTTTTCTTGCGATAGACATGTATACAAAACAAAGTCAGAGATTGTGGTTTGAATTTGGAACAACTTTTTAGCTAAAAACAAAGACACATTCTGAACCTAGATTGCAAAGTACGTGCAGCATTTTTCCACGGCAACAGCATATTGGTGATACATTTTCTTGAAAATAAAACTTTAACGAAACAACTACAACAAAACCGACAAAACATACAAAATTATAGTTATAAAAAAACAACAACAACAAAACAACTCCCATAAAAGAACAACAACAAATACAATACAAAACAACAACAACAAAAACAACTGTTTGAAATCCATGCTCAATTTTAAATTTTCAAAGAGTTTAGAACAAATAACAGCATAATAATGATGCTTAATACAAAAAAAAAATATTTTTCATAATTCAATACTCTAAGGGTGCCTTACTTAAGGAAATAAATTTTTTCTTCAATATGTTATGTATGTAATATATTACATGTATATAGTATTATCACTGTTCTATTTTTAGAACATAAACTACATGTATGTACTAGAACTTTCTTAACTGTTGTAGAAAACTCATGCATTATATTTAGATAGAAATTTCCGGAATGTTCTTTATTGTTGAAGTTGCTAGATTATGATTACTGTAGAAAATGGAAGACTATTCTAGAAACTTCTTAGCTTAATTTATATAGGAGACATTTTTCTTTCCTATTACCTTTTAAGTCATCAGTGATCTTTTAAGTCATCAGTCATCAATATATTTGGAGTATTATTCAATTTGGATATTAAGGGATTTATTGGAGCTTGGATTATTTTTAATTATTCTTGTGGATTTTATTGTGGGAATTTATTCTAAAGTGGATTTTACTTGGATTTAACTGTGCTATTCAAAGAAGGATCATTCCAGGATCAGACTAGACATTTGAAATTTATATCTTTATTTGGACTTCAGGTATTTGTAAACATAAATTGTTCTTCAATTTTTCTTAAATAATTTTTCTGTAATAAATTTGTTATTGTTACAAGTTTGTTGCTGGCTTTTTTTTCTCGTTACGCCTGGCTCGTAACAGAAATTGGGGGCTCGTCCGGGATTGAATATTTCTTTTTGGCTACATTATTGGAAATTATTACCGTTTATTTTACATTTTATTATTACCGTATTTACTAATCTGAGTTGATATCATAGTTGTTCTATTTAGTGTGTCTTTTAATTCTGAAATTTTTCAAACACACCACTTTTAAGTTTAAAACCAGCAGCAAGCAGTCATGTCTTTTGATTTAGAAAAGTTTGTAGCTGAACCTTCCCAGGAAATATTAGATTTGGCTAAGAAAACTGATTTGCTCAAAATTGCAAAACAGTATAATTTATCAGAAATTAAATCTGTCATGCGTAAACAAGAAATTAAAAATCTTCTGATTCGTTATTTTGTGGATGAAGATATTTTTGGAGAAGATGCACTTTCTCAGATTGTTGAAATACACCCTGAAATAAAGATAAAAGAGCTTGAACTTCAATATTAAATTTGAACTAGAGAAAATGCAGTTAGAAAAAGAAAGGGAAGAAAAAGAAAGGGAAGAAAGGCAGTTACTGTTAGAAAAAGAAAGGGAAGAAAAAGAAAGGGAAATGCAGTTTGAAAAAGAAAGGGAAGAGAGAAAATTAGAAAAAGAAAGAGAAGAGAGAGAATTTCAGTTAAGAATGAGAGAATTAGAAATCAAAGAGAGAGCAAATTAGTTTAAACATAGAATAAATTCAAAATTTGTATTTTCTTCATTTTGAAAAGGTTGCTGAAAATTTAAAATGGTCAAGAGAGCACTGGACATTACTTTTACAGAGCGTCTTAACTGGTAAAGCTCGTGAAATCTATACACAACTTACTGTTGAACAAAGCTCTAATTATGATAATGTAAAAGAATTAATTCTGAAAGGTTATGAGTTAGTACCAGAGGCCTACAGGCAAAAATTCAGAAATTCTAAGAAAGAAATTGGTCAAACCCATGTCGAATTTGCAAGAGAAAAAGAACAACTTTTTGATCGGTGGTGTCTATCTAAGAAAAAAAATAAAAATCATGAAAAGCTCAGACAGCTCATGTTAGTTGAAGAGTTTAAACGTTGTATTCACTCTGATGTTAAATCTTTCTTAGATGAAAAACAGGTAGAAACTTTAGAAGAAGCTGCCCGTCTAGCTGATGATTATTCTTTAACCCACAAAGTCTCATTTATAAATAAAGGGAAGTCCACACCTTCACATTTTAATTCCAAGTTCAGTTCTGGTAATTTATCTGGCTCATCTAGTCAGTCAAATGCTCCCAAACCAAAGTCATCTGATGAACATAAAGGTCATAATCCCTTATCTCGTCCTACATGCAATTATTGCAAGAAAACTGGACATCTTATTTCTGATTGCTTTACCTTAAAAAGGAGGCAACAGCAACGTGATGTGGCCAAACCCACAGGTCTTACCACTTCAAGGTCTGAACCTCAGTCTTGTATTGATAACAATGCAATTTTGAAGGTCATAGAACCCAAGTCTGATTCTATAATGGAGATTTATGAACCATTCCTTTCGGAAGGTTCCGTGTCACTTATCGGTGATACTTGCCCACCTACTCCTTTTAAAATTTTAAGAGACATAGGAGCTTCTCAATCTCTTATTTTAGCAGATGCACTGCCTTTTTCTGAGAAGACTTCTTCTGGATCTAGTGTCCTTATTCAGGGTGTAGAGTGTGGTTTTTCTAATGTCCCTCTCCATAATATTTATTTGTCCTCAGATTTGGTAACTGAGCCGGTGGCTGTAGGTATAAGATCTTTCTTACCCTTTAAAGGTGTTCATTTATTCCTAGGTAATGACTTAGCTGGAGATAAGGTAGTGGTTAATCCACCTGTAACTGACACTCCTTGTGTGGATCAGATACCTGACCCCATTGAGCAGGAAATTCCTGACCTTTACCCTTCATGTGCAGTTACTCGAGCTATGGCTAAGAAGGCCATTCAAGAAGACAACTTTTGTTCAGATATTGACTTAGCTGATACTTTTATAGGTCAGTCTTTTGATAATGAAATAATTTTTTCTCTCACTCCTACTCTGCCTGAAACTCAGACAGATTTTTCAATATCTGACATTTCTACACCAAGATCTAAAGATCAAGGTCATGACACGCTGTCAAGGTCACAGCTTATCCAGGATCAACAAAATGATCCCGAGATTTCAGTCCTTTTTCAAAAGGCTTTTAGTGAAGATGAAGCTTTACAAGTCCCTGTTTGTTATTATGAAAAGAATGGGATTTTAATGAGAAAATGGCGACCGCCCGATGTCCCTGCTGAAGAGGAGTGGACTGTTAATCACCAAATTGTGGTCCCTAAATACTATCGCCAGGAAATTTTAAACTTGGCTCATGAAACACCAATGGCAGGTCATTTAGGTGTTAATAAAACCTACCATAAAATTCTCAGTCATTTTTTTTTGGCCTGGCCTTAAAGCAGATGTATCTAGGTACTGTAAATCTTGTCATACTTGTCAGATGGTTGGAAAGCCTTACCAGACAATACCTAAAGCTCATTTACAGCCTATTCCTGCATTTGATGAACCTTTCAGTAGAGTTATTATTAACTGTGAAGGTCCATTACCAAAAACTAAATCAGGTTCTCAGTACTTATTAACTATTATGTGTGCTTCTACGCGCTTCCCTGAAGCCATTCCTTTAATAAATATTAAAACCATAACTATTGTCAAGGCTCTTGTGAAATTTTTCACATTTGTTGGTTTACCTAAATCAGTTCAGTCTGATCAAGGGTCAAACTTTATGTCTGGTATTTTCCAGCAGGTCATGCATGAGTTAGGAATTACTCAATATAGGTCTTCAGCCTATCACCCTGAAAGTCAAGGTGCATTAGAAAGATTTCACCAAACTCTGAAAAATATGATAAGGTCATATTGTTTTGACACTAAGAAAGACTGGGATGAAGGCATCCATTTATTGTTATTTGCTGTAAGAGAATCTGTTCAGGAATCTCTTGGCTTCAGCCCTTTTAAATTAGTATTTGGTCACACTGTCTGAGGACCCTTGAAACTTCTAAAAGAGAAATTCCTGTCTGAAGATGACATATCTTTAAATTTGCTTCAGTATGTATCAGATTTTCGAAATAAGTTGACTAATGCATGTGAGTTAGCTAGGCTTAATTTAAAATCAACACAAAGTAAAATGAAATCAAGGTATGATGAGAATGCTCAGGAAAGAAGTTTTAACCCTGGTGATAGAGTACTTGCTCTTTTACCTATACCTGGAAAACCATTACAGGCAAGATACTTTGGTCCTTATACTATTGAAAAGAAAGTCAGTGACCTTAATTATATTATTAATACTCCTGGAAGGCGAAAGCAAAAACAAATGTGTCAAATAAAAATGTTAAAAGAATATTTTGACAGAGATAGCACAATTAATAAACCTATATCTGTTGTAAACTCTGTTCCACAAAATCAATGTTCAGTTGAATCTTATAGTTATGAAAATTTTGAAAAGTCTGATCCTGGTTCAGCAAAGCTTGAAAACTCTGATATTCTCAAAAATCTGGATGAAAAACTTGCTCACCTAGAACCGTCGAAACGAGATGAACTGAAACAGCTTATTTATGAATATGAATACTTATTTCCTGATATTCCCACACGGACTTATAAAATACATCATGACGTCATTCTTGAAAACTCTGAACCAATTAAACAACATCCATATAGAACAAATCCTGTAAAACAAAAGTATCTAAGACAATAAGTTCAGTATTTATTGGATAATGACTTAATTGAACCAAGTCAAAGCAGTTACAGCTCTCCATGTATTCTTGTACCGAAATCAAATGGAACATATAGAATGTGTACAGATTATCGTAAAGTGAACTACTGTAAGAAAAACTGATTCATTTCCTATACCAAGAATTGATGACTGTATTGACAAAATTGAAAAGCAAAGTATGTAACAAAGTTTGATCTTCTAAAAGGATTCTGGCAAGTTCCACTTACTGATAGAGCTAAAGAAATATCAGCCTTTGTACACCAGACGGCTTATATCAATATAAAGTCATGCCCTTTGGTATGAAAAACTCACCAGCAACTTTTCAAAGGCTTATAAACATGGTAATATCTGGTCTACACGGATGTGACGCATACATTGATGTCGCAATCATCTACTCCGATGAATGGGAGGAACATCTCAAAACTATAAGAGCATTCTTCGACCGACTTAGTGATGCTAAATTGACAGTTAATCTTGCAAAAAGTGAATTTTGTCATGCAATTTTAACATTTTTAGGACATGTAGTGGGACAGGGTAAAGTTGAACCAATAGAAGCTAAGGTCAAAGCTATCTCTAAATTTCCTGTGCCTACTTGTAAAAGACAACTGATGCAATTTCTTGGTATGGCAGGGTATTATCGTAAATTTTGTAATTATTTTTCGGTTATTGCAGAACCATTGACAAATTTGCTGAAGAAAAAGAAACAAATTCATTTGGAATGACAAGTGTCAAATGGCATTTGACAGCCTTGACAGTTCTCTTGGCACCAGATTTTAATAAAAACTTTAAGTTAGCTGTAGATGCTAGTGACATAGGTGCTGGAAGTATATTGATCCAAGAAGACAAAAATGGTGTTGACCATCCTGTTTGTTACTTTTCTAAAAAGTTTAATGAACATCAGAAAAATTATTCTACTATAGAGAAAGAGTGCCTTGCTCTTATTCTTGCTATTCAGCATTTTGAAGTTTATCTAACTTCTTCAAAGTTGCCTGTTGTTGTCTTTAATGATCACAATCCCCTCACTTTCTTGCATAAACTTAAAAACAAAAATCAAAGGTTGTTGAGGTGGAGTTTGTTTTTGCAAGAATATAGTCTTGACATTAGACACATTAAAGGGAAGATAATTTGATCCCTGATGCACTTTCTCGTGTCTAAAACTGATAATTTCAGTATTTACATTTAACATCTACATCATATGATTGTTTAATTTTACTTTGTTGTTTGCTATTGTTTATGATGGACATATATATGATTTTATATATAAAGTTGTTTAACATTTCTCCTAAGTTTTTCATAAGTTGCATTGTTTGGATTTATGTAAAAGAAATATTCATTTCATTCATATTTCTTTTTCTTGAAGAGGGGAAGTGTTATGTATGTAATACATTACATGTATATAGTACTCTTCCAACTTATTACACGCACACCATGTAATTCATTGCCATTTATCCGAACATTTCTGTACAGTTTGACGTCACTTATGCCTAATTTTGGATAAAACATATACAAATGGTGCAAAACGACTTCTAAATACACCGGCATCACATCGTATGGATGACACTTAGACAAAGCAGCCATATTTTGGAACTTTTGGAAATTGTTATTGCCTGTTTATAAAAGAATTGACAAAAAATGGTTACAACGCAGACGGCGGTGGATTCGATTGCAACGCAGTGCGGTGGGCCCGATACCATTATGTCTATTTTGATTGTTTAACTTGACATAACGCACTTTTTAATTGAGTAAAAACCCTTTTCTAACTTTGACATCAGAGAAACGGATTTATTTCGTGTTTAAATACAAATAGATGACCGAGTTCCGCTTACAATTTCCTTCCATTGAAAGTTCCTTTGACTGGTATTATCATAGAATACTCGTCAAGATTAACAGCACGTGCTTCTTGAATGCGAAGAACAATCTCAGTTTTTAATGACACTGTGTTATACTGAGAACACCAAAACACCAATTTATATAAATTTTATTTTTACAGCGGAGTGCTATTTGAGGAAAATATAAGGTTTATAAAAAGATCTACAGACATCTAGGGACATACAAGTATATAAACTTTCTGGTTAATATGTATTAAAATGCAGTCGGGTAACCTTGAACCCATGACAACTCGCTCAATTGTACTTTAGGTACCATAAGAAATAGAATTCTAAGGAAAATTTTAAGCTGATAAAACTAGTTTCTTCTATTCAAACGACACTTGACATATTGTCATTGAAACATAAAACACTTTTAGGGCTAACTTACTTAAAACAATTAAACAATAATCACAATTATTCTTTTGGTTGCTATTTTATTTGCAGTGTCAAAATGTTTTCAAATTATTTCTCTTCACAATAGAAACATGTCGCGGCTGATTTAAATAAATTGGGAATTAACACTTTTATGTCAATAGAATAAGGAAGATATCACATCATGTGGATATCATTGTTTAATATAACAAACATTCCAAATAAAAGTATGTAATTAAGAAACAATTGTTCTTGTAGTAGATGTGTGTGTGTCAGACAATTGAAGTTGGTGAAATACCATCCTGCTTTATATAGAATTAAGTGGGGGGGTGATAAACCGAAATATTTTTGTCCTGTTTCTTATTTGATGTTAAACTCGTTTCTTGAAACACCAGTTTTGGTTACAGGTAGCTCTGAGCCTATGACATCTTAAGTTGTTGAAAGAAGCGGGAAATTGATGATAATCATGTAAATACTTAGTGAAAAATATGATCAACAAGGAAAGGCGGCGTTCAATGAACGCAACCCCCATACGACCCAGCAACAAGAACCAGTGGCAAGGAGCCCAGGCGGACCCCAAACAAAAACAAGACAGGGCATATAGAATTTAAAATTGGAAAATTGGAAACTTGATTGATTCTGTCTAAATGAGCTACTCTCAGTAAAGGTAAAATTATTGAACACCTTTGCGTTTATAGTTTTGCACGTTTGTTACGTCGCTTTTCATTGGATAATCGTGTCATTTATATGGTTCTATATACACGTGTATGAAGAAATCTCACTTTTTTCTCTACAAAATGCTTGTTTTATTATAGATTCTTGATAAAAAATATTTCTAGCAGGTTATATGACCTTATATAAACGTTGTTTGAAAAATAACAGTTTATAAATGGCCATTTAACCTGTCTAAAAATCTATTTAAAGAAAAACATGTTATAATGCTTGTACATGTATGTGAAATCAGAATCTTTATAACGAATAATATAAACGTCACGATTTTACACCACAGGCACAGATATATACTGTATCATAGGCATTATTTATAAATGTCTATTTTAAATTATGCTCGACACTCAAACACATGTAGACAGAAAACGTCCAAAAACAAATGCTTATCAATAAAGCACTTATATATAAATTGGTCTACGCAATTCACTGCGCATCGGTAAATTTCCTTTCGGTGGTGCATCAAGGTCAGATGTCTTGACTCCTAGTTTCCGCCGGGAATTGGTTCTTTATCAGTCCGGGTTGTTCAATGCATGATCTCTTAAGGAAATGTAAAAATAAAGGGCACTATATATGTTCCTACTTTACTGCAAATTTTAACTCGAATGGTGCAATATTCAACAAGAAACAACTCAAAATCGATATCTGTTCACATACAAAAATACTTCAGTAATAAAACAAAATAGTTTGTTCAACGTGGACTATTCTATGATAACACCTGCCAAATGAGTTTTGAATTGAAGGATAATGGAAGCAAAAGTCAGACATCTATTTGAATATATAATTATATTGTTAAAAACACAAACTAAACACGTTTTTTTTTAAGAAAAATGTTGTACTCGATTGAAATGTGCGTTAATTGCAAGTTAACGCTTAAAAATAATGGTATCGGATCCACCGCACTGCGTTACAATCGAATCCACTGTCGTCTGCGTTGTAATCATTTGTTTGTCATTTATTTTATTAACAGGCAATTACAATTTCAAAATATTAAACAAATATGGTTTTTGTGAGAGTATTATTCATACGATGCTATGCCGTTGTATTTAGGGGTCGTTTTGCACACATTTGTACCTGTTTTA
Source organism: Ruditapes philippinarum (assembly GCF_026571515.1). Taxonomy (NCBI): domain Eukaryota; kingdom Metazoa; phylum Mollusca; class Bivalvia; order Venerida; family Veneridae; genus Ruditapes; species Ruditapes philippinarum. The sequence goes on along the minus strand of NW_026855734.1, from coordinate 18,076 downwards.
ACCACAATTCGGCAAAAGTGGCGTCCCCTCGTCAAACTGTTCAGAAATGTTTGGATAAATGGCAATAAATTGCATTGTGTGCGTATAATAAGTTTGAAGATATGGGGGCTCCAGTCTCACCATGTGATTCCCGTAAAACATCAAAACATAAAGCAAATTTCAATCAAAAACTTACCGACAACAGCAAACGCTCAATTTTTACCACCGCGCTGCGATTGACCCGCCGCTTCTGCGAAAGCTATGGCCAGTGTATACCTGAACAACTTGTGTGACATTTTGAATATTATTTAGGCATGTCAGCACTTTAAATAGGTAGTGCAATATTCAGGTCGCACAAAGAGTCGTGCAGATTGGTTTCTGCAAGTGAGTTGCGCGCCAGTCTATTTTTGCACACCACGCTAGCTGCATGCGCAAACAAAAGGTTATATAAGATGGGAATTTTCTATTTGTTTTATTTGAGCTGTCGAGTTGAGTTGTTGTAGTTTCAGTGTTTAATTTGCATTTAGACTGTTTCTAGAATAAACTTATGATGCAAGAGATTTAAATATCATTTTCCATTTGGACTTCTTTTTTATTATACAAGCATAGAGTTCTAAACGAGAGACAGACAGTTTCAGTGACAGATTTCTGTTTCTTTTTCTTTCTTTTTTTTTCTTTTTTTATTTAAAGCCAGAGTTATTTCGTAACAATATGACCAAGCACTATTATACATGTATGACCGAGTGAACAGTGTCCTCCTTTAACATCGGAACACTTCCCCTATTATTCCTAATTTGAGCTTATCTGGAGACAGACGGAAATAACCGATATGTTTCTATCGTTCGCAGATACAATACAGTTTGACTAATCAGAAGTTCTTACTTTTGAACAATTAAACAAATCTTCAACCGTTGCAAAAAGACCTCTTGTATGCTTCTTTTTAAAGATACAAACTTGTTATGCTCTTTATCAGTATTATGACGTTCTACCAACGTCGTTACATTACTTTTCCCCCGAGGAGTATCGTCCCGAGACTTGACCTGGGAAATCATAGGGTACGGCAACTCCGGTCCAGCAGTTGTCTACATCCGAAATGTAACGGTTTAAGGCACACAAATCCTTTTCGGTGAAAACCTTGCTCACCACCAAGTGTGGTTTGTGTCCTTGTATATTGTTCACATTCCCTTATGTAAATTTACCAACTTTAGTTTTGGCATATTATCATGCTCATCATCAGTATTATGAAGTTCTACCAAGGTCGTTACAAAGGTAGCCAAGTGTAAACAAAGTAGTATTTTGACTTCCATACAAAATACAAATTCACTATATTTAAATACAAATTGCCAACATAGCAAAAGTAGCAGGAGAGAGTTCATGAATATTGCTAAAAAAAAATTTTTTAAACTTTAATAAGATACCAAAAATAAATCAGAATCAGTGGATTAATTATATTTATAGCTGTCTCAGCAAAAACATTATTCTGAGTTTCAAGAACAGATACAATAGCAGCTTTCGGTCATTTCCGTCACCATCCGGTAAATATGATGACAATATTAGGGACTCAATTTTAAACAATATAACACAAAAACAAAAAACAATAAGTTCCACTATATTTGCCTGGTGTTTCTTATTATAAAGCCTTAAACAAACAAAAAAATAAAGATTTTATTCTTATTTGTTTAATATAGCTGTTATCATCCGACAGACCCCTGGCAAATTCGATAAAGAAAATTGTAAGTACTGACCTTTACTATTTGAAGCCTTTGAATCGTTTATACACATGTATAAAGAAACAGAAACTGCGATAATCAACAGTCCAATTAAAATTGAATACACTACGAGGGTACACCATAACAAAAGTGGTGTACCCTTCTTGGCTGAAGGAGTAGTTTTATCTGCAAGCTCCCTTGTACCATGTTGAAGAGTTTCGTAAACGTTGTTCTGTTCAGTCCGATTTTTTAACTCCATATCTACATTCAAATTATCATACATTCCCGGTTACTATTAAAATTAAATCAAATCATATTTATTCATTCAGGATACAAACATTAAAACGTGTATATATTTTAATTACTTAGTTCATTGAAAATTGTTATTCATTATTTCCGAACCTTGTTAAGTTTTTAAGTAGAAATTATTGTTCCCATTGTGTTATTCTTTGAGCACTTGATACATTTTGCGATATCATGAAAGCATACTTAGGTTTGCGTCTGTTTTAACTTCCTGAATAATAAGGACTGGGTTATGAATTAAGGGCAATTGAGTTATTGAAGAATACAGTTCGACCTCCGATTTTTGTGAAAAAGAGACATGATGTATTTTGTTGTTTTTAAGATTCATTTTTTTAACACTAACACTTGTTGCATTGGATTTTATAAACGTCAATATGTGAACTAAAAATGATATCAAAAACCGCCTTGACTCTCTTTATGAAGAGAACATTACACATTTATATTTTACATTCGGTAATTAACTGAAATCTAAAGAATATGATGATTGACTGAGATAAATATCCAACTGAAATAGGATGCAATAAGTATATTTTATACATTTGTATTTTTATTAGACAATTTAAGTTACAAATAAAAATAAAGGTACAACGAAGAGATGATTAACGTGAAAATATTTTGCTATTGCTATGTTATGTGCTATAAATGGTTCATCAACTGTAAATGGTTCATCAACTACCCTTTGTTCATCAACTATAAAAGGTCTATCAACTATTAAGGATCCATGAACTATAATTGATTCATCAACTATAAATGGTTCATCAACTATAAATGGTTCATCAACTATAAATGGTGCATCAACATTAAATGGTTCATCAACTATAAATGGTTCATCAACTATATATGGTACATCAACTATAAATGGCCAATCAACTTTAAATGGTTCATCAACATAAATGGTCCATCAACTATAAATGGTTCATCAACTATAAATGGTGCATCAACTATAAATGGTTCATCATTTATGAATTGGTTAATCAACTATAAATGGTCGATCAACTATAAATGGTTCATCAACTATAAATTGTTCATCAACTATAAATTGTTAATCAACTATAAATGTTCCATCAACTATAAATGGTGCATCAACTGTAAATGGTTCATCAACTATAAATGGATCATCAACTATAAATGGTTCATCAACTTTAAATGATTCATCAACTATTAATTGTTCATCAATTACGAAAGGTCAATCAACTATAAATTGTGCATCAAATTTAAATGGTTCATCAACTATAAATGGTTCATCAACTATAAATGGTGCATAAAATATAAATGGTACATCAACTATTAATTGTTTTTCAACTATGAAAGGTCCATCAACTATAAATGGTGCATCAACTATAAATGGTTAATCAACTATATATGGTTCATCAATTATAAATGGTTCATCAACTATCAATGGTTCATCAACTACAAATGGTTCATCAATTATAAATGGTTCATAAATTATAAATGGTACATCAACTATAAATGGTTCATCAACTATTAATTGTACTTCAACTATGAAAGGTCCATCAACTATAAATGGTGCATCAACTACAAATGGTTCATCAACTATAAATGGTTCATCAACTATAAATGGTGCATCAACTATAAATGGTCCATCAACTGTTAATGGTTCATCAACTATATATGATTCATCAACTATTTATTGATCATCAACTATAAAAGGTGCATCAACTATAAAGGCTTCATCAACTATAAATGGTTCATGCACTATAAATGGTTCATAAACTATAAATGGTCCATCAACTATAAATGTTTCATCAACTATTAATTGTTCATTAACTATAAATGGTCCATAAACTATAAATGGTTCATCAACTATAAATGATCCATCAACTATAATGGTCCATCAACTATAAATGGTTCATCAACTATAAATGGTTCATCAACTATTAATTGTTCATCAACTATAGAAGGTCCATCAACTATATATGGTTCAATAACTATTAATGGTCCATTTACTATATATGTTCCATCGGCTATGATTGGTCCATCAACCAAAAGTGGTTCATCAACTTTAAATGGCCCATCAACTATAAATAGTTCATAACTATAAATGTTTCATCAACTATTAATGGTTCATCAACTATAAATTGTCCATCAACATAAATGGTTCATCAATAATAATGGTCCATCAAGTATAAATGGTTAATCACTTATAAATTGTTCATCAACTATAAGTGGTCCATCATCTATAATGGTCTATTTACTATAAATGGTCCATCGACAATAAATGATCCATCAACTGTAAATGGTCCATCAACTATAAATTGTCCATCAACTATAAATGGTTCATCAACTATTAATGGTCAATCAACTATAAAGTTTCATCTTCTGTAAATGTTTCATCAATTATAAATGGTCCATCAACTATAAATGGTCCATCAACTATAAACTGTACATCAACTGTAAGTGATTTGTCAACTATAAGTGGTCCATCAATTATAAATTGTCCATCAAATATAAGTGGCCAATCAACTATAAATATTACATCGGCTACAAGTGGTTCATCCACAATAGGCGGTTCACCAACTATAAATGGTCCATGAACTATAAATGGTCCATCAACTATAAATTGTACATCAACTGTAAGTGATTCATCAACTATAAGTGGTCCATCAATTATAAATGGTCCATCAAATATAAGTGGCCAATCAACTATAAATATTACACCGACTACAAGTGGTTCATCCACAATAGGAGGTTAACCAACTATAAATGGAACATCAACTATAAATTTTCCATCATTTATAAATAAATGGTCCATCAACTATCAGTGGTTTTTATGAATAACTTAGCATGGTACCATAACTAGGAAATACAATTAACTTTAAATGATCCATCAACTATAAATTGTCCATTAACTATAAATGCTCTGTCAATTTAAATGGTTCATCAACTATAAATGGTTCTTCAACTATAAATGGTCCATGAACTATAAATGGTCCATCAACTATAAATTGTACATCAACTGTAAGTGATTCATCAACTATAAGTGGTCCATCAATTATAAATGGTCCATCAAATATAAGTGGCCAATCAACTATAAATATTACACCGACTACAAGCGGTTCATCCACAATAGGAGGTTAACCAACTATAAATGGAACATCAACTATAAATTTTCATAAATCATTTATAAAAAAAATGGTCCATCAACTATCAGTGGGTTTTTTGAATAACTTATAACTTATGAATAACTAGGAAATACAATTAACTTTAAATGATTCTTCGACTATAAATTGTTCATCAACCATATATTGTTCATCAACTATAAATGGTTCTTCAACTATAAAAGGTCCATCAACTATATATGGTTCATTAATTATAAATGGTTCATCAACTATAAATGGTTCATCAACTATATATGGTTCATCAATTATAAATGGTTCATCAATTATAAATGGTTCATCAACTATAAATGCTTCATCAACTATATATGGTTCATCAATGATAAATGGTTCATCAACTATAAATGGTTCATCAACTATAAATGGTTCATCAATTATAAATGGTTCTTCAACTATAAATGGTTCATCAACTATAAATGGTTCATCAAGTATAAATGGTTCATCAACTATAAATGGTTCATCAACTATAAATGGTTCATCAACTATAAATGGTTCATCAACTATAAATGGTTCATCAACTATAAATGGTTCATCAACTATAAATGGTTCATCAACTATAAATGGTTCATCAACTATAAATGGTTCATCAACTATAAATGGTTCATCAACTATATATGGTTCATCAACTATAAATGGTTCATCAACTATAAATGGTTCATCAATTATAAATGGTTCATCAATTATAAATGGTTCATCAATTATAAATGGTTCATCAACTATAAATGGTTCATCAACTATATATGGTTCATCAACTATAAATGGTTCATCAACTATAAATGGTTCATCAACTATAAATGGTCAATCAACTATAAATGGTCCATCAACTATAAATGGTTCATCAACTATAAATGGTTCATCAACTATAAATGGTTCATCAACTATTAATTGTTCATCAACTATAAAAGGTCCATCAACTATAAATGGTTCATCAACTATAAATGGTTCATCAACTATAAATGGTTCATCAACTATAAATGGTTCATCAACTATAAATGGTTCATCAACTATAAATGGTTCATCAACTATAAATGGTTCATCAACTATATATGGTTCATCAATTATAAATGGTTCATCAACTATAAATGGTTCATCAATTATAAATGGTTCATCAATTATAAATGGTTCATCAATTATAAATGGTTCATCAACTATATATGGTTCATCAACTATAAATGGTTCATCAACTATAAATGTTTCATCAACTATAAATGGTTCATCAACTATACAAATGGTCCATCAACTATATATGTTTCATCAACTATAAATGGTTCATCAACTATAAATGGCCCATCAACTATAAATGGTTCTTCAACTATGTATGTATATTTATCTTTACACAATCCCATTGCTAGAACGTTTGTACATATGGTCTGAGCATAGAAGATAGAATTTGTCTTTTTTGTAACGATAATTCAGTTGAAAATGAATTACATGTTTTGTTGAATTGTAAGGTTTTTGATGATTTAAGAGTAGATTTGTACTCTAGAGCAATAGAGCATGATAGTTTGTTCTCTGAAATTCAAGATTCTGATAAATACACTTACTTGTTTTCCAACAAAGAGCCAAAAATAATAAGATATTGTGCCAAAACCTGTAAAAATATTTTAGATAGACGTCGTTTTAAACTTTTTTAATAAAACATTACAATAGATGTGGAATGTTTCACACATTTTTTTTTATTACCTAATATATTTTTATTATATGTCAGAAACCTCTTAAATGCATGTGTTTCGATGTTGATTTTCGTGCTTTTTTTATTTTATGTTGATATATGTTTTACTAGAAATAATTGTTTTATGTCTTTCTTGTATAGTATTTTAACTCCATGCTTAGTTTAGATAAACTGTTCGATTTTAATGTAATTTCTCACGACCATCTCTTATAATTCCATATGGAATGGCATTGCATTTATTTATTTTGTTTTTAAATATATTTGTATGTTTTATCATGTATATGCAATGATGAGATGTAAATAAAGATACTACTACTACTACTACTGTTTGATTATTACTAAAGGTGAAAGTTATTTTGTGTCGGATAATTTTCGTATCAATTTCAATAAAAGCTGTGATAATTAACATATTATTATTCGTAAGTGCATTTCTTGATTTGATTATTTTATTTCTGCAGATTTTCATTGTCTCAAAATAAGGAGTCGACGGGTCGGTAAGCCGAAATATATATAGAAATAATAGCCTAATTAAATATTTAAATTTGGACATAAACAATGTAACATCGTTGCCGATGACAATCGCACGGGATTTAGAATATTCATCTTGAAACGTACAAAACTTAAATTTGATTAACAACATGTGTCATACCTTACTCGTAATTATTATAGTAATTATTGATTTTTTGTGGTCTGCAGAGATTATGATGTGTATTGTCAAACTAAGGTACAATACACAATATGGTGTCAACACCATGTCTACGATTATCTCAACGCATGTATTTATCACATTTTCTCAATATTCGGAGCCGATAGTTTCTGACCCGGATGTTTGTATAAAATATGTTAACATTTTATACAAACATCCGGATGTTTGTATGAAATATTTTAATATTTTATACAAACATCCGGGTCAGAAAACCGGATGTTTTTATAAAATATTTTAATATTTTAAACAAACATCCGGGTCAGAAAATCGGCTCCACAAACATCCGGGTCAGAAAATCGGCTCCGGACACCGAATCGTGATCCGAACGTTCGGATATCCGGACTCTGAATGACAACCCTAGTAAAAATGTTCTTAAGAGAAATTTCTAGGTTAAATCGCATACTGACACGCACACTATTGCCCATGCCTACACCCACCCACGCACAATCGCAGACAAATGCCCTAAGACAAGGTAGTTTATCTTACGGGACTTCGCAAATGAAACCCTCTGGTAGATCGCACGGCGCATCGTTCCATTTATATTGCTCCATGTCATATAATGCCAGGCAATTTTCACCTGTCCCACTGTTCGGCTCGCCCGGTGCCCAATTAGTGTACATTTGCACGTACTTGTCTTTCTTTATCCAAACCCACGTACCCTCATGCGTGATGTCATTAGCTCCCAACCAAAAGTCCTTTTGAACAGGATTCGCTGTCAAGAAAGTCATAATAATTGAAAATCGATTAAAGCTACTGTTTAAATGAGAGCCCTCGACACTTCCGTTGTATAACCCTCAACCAAAACAAAACTGAAACAGGTATACACAGTTTCTAAAAAATATACGTTTTCTTTTTTTTTTCTTTTTTTCTAGATAGGTTTGTTTATAATGCTATGCCACGTAGGACATTTTTCGAGGGTTCTCATTTAAACAGATAAAAAATGTGAAAGAGCCATTAAAATGGAGAAAACAAATTATTTTCCTTCTAATATCATTTTAGCGATGTTACAATTCATTCATTCATTCATTTGTCGGAATGTATTTGAACATTCTTAGGTTCTAATTCTAATAAAACTGAAAATTCTAATAAAACTGAAAATCATAAGAAAAAACGAATGTCAGACATAACCCCCTTCGGACAAAATCCCCTTCGCCTACCCGGACAAAATCCCCTTCATGGACGGACATAATCCCCTTCAATTTTTTGCAAGGCTGGACAAAATCCCCTTCACTACCCGGACAAAATCCCCTTGTTTCATAGATTTCTTATGTATTATTATGCTCCATAAAAATTGGTGAATAATGCATTATACTCCCTAAAATTTGATAAATACTGAACTTTTGTTTTTTTATTTATAATTATGTATCCATAGTTAACCTTTATTTAGTTTAGAAGGTTTCATTAAAATTATGATAAATTATCAACTGCATAACACATATTTGATTAGGCAATTTCTTTAATTGTTTTAAATTGATTAATATGAAAAACATTTTTATTAGCCAATAATTGTTTCATTGATTGTATAAGTTGATAATTCTAATTGATATATACTATTCATTGTTACAATTTCTATTGATGAAAGAGTGATAATTTAATCAAACCAAGATCACTGCACTACTTGATTGATTGTTATGAATACTTTAACAAAGCAATTTTAATGTGATTAAAAAGTGCTAATTGAATGTGCTTTTCTACTGAAATATTTTCTTCTTATTTGTACAGAACAGAACAGAACAGAACAAAAAATTTATTGTATATAGATTTAAGCATTACAGCTTATCATCATCAACCATTAAGTACATACATATACATTAAGATATTTACCACACAGCATAATGCAGTATGTCACTCTCATACCCACGTTATACACCGAAAATTCCGCCGAGGGGGATTTTGTCCCAGGTAGCAATTTTATGAAGGGGATTTTGTCCACTTCAAAATTTCACACATGAAGGGGATTATGTCCACCCATGGAGGGGATTATGTCCAGATATACAAAAATACATGAAGGGGATTTTGTCCGAAGGAGATTATGTCCGTACACCGAAAAAACAGTTAACTATAGTGGATGAGTTCTTACCCTAAAATCTGAAGCGTGACTGTCACGAAGTTTACACAAGGAAAAGGTAATTTTAGAAAAAAAACGTACGGTATTTTGTCTTCAGTTCTTTCTCAAGCAACATCTGTTCTGACTCAGACTCAATGCTTGCAAGTGATCCTTCACCATCCGCATATATTCCACAATATGACTGAAAATACAGACGATAATAAGAGCGCAAGAAAACATTTTGAGTGGTGGGGTTTTAACTGGTGGGGTTTTGTCCGTCTTCCAAAAGAAGGATCGCTAGCGTGTGGGTTCAAACTAGGTCAGGGACAAGAGCTCCTGCTTATTACTGGTTGGTTCCAGGAAACGATTCGAAAGTTGGTCTATAAGGTTATAGCTTCATACACAATCGAGCTTAAATAATTATATGGAGGATGTCCCTTGGCAAATTCCAGACATGTAAAGGATTTCTTTTGAAAATGTGAAAAAAGCGAAAATGCTAGGCATACACGTTCGCATTTTCAAAAATAGTTTTTATAAGGAACTCTTTATGTGTCTGGAATTTTGGCAACAGACGTCCTCCGCATAAATTCTACATAAACCAAATTAAATTACACAAATGTATATCATATTGCAGGAAAAGGGAGATAATCAAGTAATCTGGATAATTAACCATAGCATCCCACCATTTTAAAGTGGGTAACTAACTGGGTGACTAACTTGGTAACTAACCATAGCATCCCACCATTTTAAAGTGGGTAACTAACTGGGTGACTAACTGGGTAACTAACCATAGCATCCCACCATTTTAAAGTGGGTAACTAACTGGGTGACTAACTGGGTAACTAACCATAGCATCCCACTATTTTAAAGTGGGTGTAGCGAAGATGCGGTAACAGGAACTTCCGTGTTTTACAAAATCTATTGGACATCCTGTAGACGTCTCCCGCTCGAATCTGTTGCCCACAGCTGTAACAAAACAAACAAATATTTAAATTGGCTGACCAGGATGGATTACTGGATGGCTAACCAGTAATTTACAACTTCCCCGCAATAGCTGACTACTAACCCAACATGATTACTGGTTCAGCGGTCAGAGACAAATGGCCAGTAGACTTGATGTCCGAGATCAAATGTCACGGAGATTTTACGCCTTGCCAGAGAATCGAACCAGCGTCCTCGAGAATACTAATCCGATAATCATCCTAATTATACTAAGAAGTCAGACTACTGAATATACAGTCAAACCTGTCTTAAAGACCACATCGAAATAATGATAACAAAGAAAAAAACTTCCAGTAATAAAATGGAATGAAGTTACCTCTAAATAAAGAACACTTGTTCATAAAGAATATGATTTGTCTTTTTGTTAGTCGGCCTTTGTTTCTGCAGATTTTATTGTACATGAAATTCAGATCGAAGTAATTTTTGTTATACAAATACAAGCACGCTAATAAGACCACTGGCGAGAATTTGCAAATTTTGTCTTAATATATAGTGGGTTGGTCCCGTGGGCAAACAACCAAGCAGACCGTTTACAGGATTCTGTATACATTGTATCTGTATAATTTAGTTTCTCTCTAATGAAAAGAGACGTTTTCGTTATTTTATTTGTAAAATCGTTACATATACTTTCATTTGTAGTTTAAAACTGGTATTGCTGGAAAGTGTTGAAATCTTATCCACTTTTGTTGCAGCAAAAGTAACCATTTTCAAGTGACTTTTTAGCAAGGTAACAATTTTCAAGTGACATCCCCACCGTGTATAGCCAGTAACGAAGGAATGTACGTGTAACGCAGGAAGTGTGATAAAGTAACGCAGAAGTGTGCAATTTAGCGGCTAAACGAGCACCGCGATAAGTGAATTGACCAATATACATGTACTGAGTATATATAATTTATTTATATTTTACACCAAATTGGAAGAAAAAAATATTACCATGAAAATGTTTAATTTCAAGATCAATTATGATAATAACGACCTGGCTAGCGTATTGATGGCGATTTTTAGGTTCGTTGATATCTTTAAATACAATAAGTACATATTACTTATGATCTTTTATATTCGGTGTACCTGAGACGTTTTCAAATCTACTCGTGTCATACTATATATATAGTATTACACATAATTTAGCAGATAAAACATAACTGAGACCATTTGTTCGAGGTAACGCCGAATTCGTGAATGAAACAATGAAGCAACGGCTCATTAAGAGAAGCTAAATCTTATTTTACCAGCTGCCTTTTATTGTTATACGACACTTGTAGTTTGACAAATGTCTTAGGTATACAGAATATATGACAAAAAATAAACTTTTAAATGTGTTAAATGTATATATTTGTTTGACGAAACACAAAAGTCACCCACAAAACGGTAATCAGGATGTCTTTCTCACGAATGATCTAAGAAAGTGAATAAGTTCCTGAACAAAAATGTAATGCTGATTTAAGTATAATGTCGTAGCAGCCATATGCGCTAATTTATTGCTTTGAATTTGATTTTGTTTTTTTTACATTCTATGCTATTCGTTTTGGCAATAGTGTTGCACAGATCCGGTGTTACTTTTACGTAAGTTGCACATTCCTGCGTTACTAGATATGCACGATGATGCAAGTGAATTTTAAACTTACAAGAGTGAGTAATTATTAAAAAATAACTGTCAAGTTACGCAACTTGCCATACATGTGTAAATGATAATAAAGATCGCCTACTTTTTTTGGTGTTGTTTTTGTTGACTGATAATTATCACTGTCTTAAACAGACCTGCACCTATTTTTCAAACGTGCATTTTGATGCCAGTTTTTTAATGTAAGTACAACAACGTTGCATATAAACGAGTAATTTAGAAAGTTAATCAAAGGATGAAATTACTTCAAAAACGTGTTCATTTACAAAGTTGTTAACCAGTGATACAACTAATAAATACATGGATCAAAGTTTTCTGACTTATTCTTGAATTTCATGTTGCTGTTGATGTTGTCTTGTTGCTGTTTTATTTGTTTTTCTTTCTTTCTTTTTTGTTGTTGTTGTTTTGTTTCTTTTTATTCCTGACTCCTTAAAATTCTTTAGCATTTGCCCCCGCACAAATCATATTATTAAAGATATCATAAATAAACATTTTCAATCCTAATATTGACGTTGTTTTTGTTTTTGTAATTGTTTCTATCATTATTTTTCAGGATGATGGTTTGCGTAGGTTGTTGCGTACGTGTATGATCTCTATGATCATTTACCTCCTGGAGCCATTACTACCTCAGGCCATTACCTCCTGCACGCCACGCACGTAAATGATATTTAATACCCTTGCAAGGTTATTAAGTCCAAATAAATTTTCTTTTCTTTACGTACATTCTTGTCTTGATTCAAAATTAAAGCGTAGGTGAAATATTTTTGACCATACACTGTCTATTTGAGCTTGACTTCCTGTAAAATACACAGGTAACAACTGTCTTAGGAATACAAAGGGAACAACGGTCCTAGGAATACACAGGGAACAACTGTCCTGTGAATACACAGGGAATAACTGCTTCTGGGAATAAACAGGGAATAACTGTGCTGGGAACATACAGGGAGCAACTGTTCTGGGAATGCACCGGAAACAAATGTCCTAGGAATACACAGGGAACAACTTTCCTATGAAGACACAGGGAATAACTGTCCTGGGAACAACTGCCTTAGGAATACACAGGGAACAACTGTCCTTGGAATACACAAGGAACAACTGTCCTTGGGAAAACACAAGGAACAACTGTCCTGGGAATACAAAGGGAACAACTGCCCTGGGAATACACAGAGAACAACTGTTCTAGGAATACAAAGGGAACTGTCCTGGGAATACACAGTGAAAAACTGTCCTGGGAATACACAGGGAACAACTGGCTAAAGAAATACACAGGGAATAACTGACCTGGAAATACCCAGGGGACAACTGTGAAATACACAGGGAACAACAGGCCTGGAAATACACAGGAAACAACTGGCCTGGGAATACAAAGAGAATCTCTGTCCTGGGATTGCAGAGGGAAAAACTGTCCTAGAAATACATAAGGGACAATTGTCATGTGAATACACACGGAATAACAGGCCTGGAAATACACAGGGAACAACTGTCCTGAACATACACAGGGATTAACTGCCCTGGAAATACACAGGGAACAACTGTCCTGGAAATACACAGGGAACAACTGTCATGGGAATGCACAAAGAACAACTGTGAAATACACCGGGAACAACTGTCCTGGTAATACACAGAAAACAACTGTCCTGGAAATACACATGTTGAATGCACACGGAATAACTGTCCTGGAAATACACAGGGGACAACAGTCTTGGGAATATACATAGGAAACAACTGTCCTGGAAATACACAGGGAACAACTGTCCTGGGAATACACAGAGAACAACTGTGAAATACACAGGGAACAACTGCCTTGGAATACACAATGAACAATTGTCATAGAAAAACATAGGTAAAAACTGAAAAAAGCAGGATTTCCATTCGTTGGCCTCTTAAACCCTTCTCCTCAAAAGCGCCCAAAGAGTGACGAAAAGTCTTTTACTAATGTATCCGTGTCGGCAGCGCCGAGGGACTTGTTGGTGGTGCACAAATGGGAAACTATCTTCATTTTCCTGCTACTTATTAGAAAAAAGGGGGATATAGTAATAGGCTTCGTCCGTCTGTCCGTCCGTCTGTCTGTACGTCCGTACAAACCAGAGCTACATTATGTCTATTGGTTTGGTCTATTGTTCTCATAACAATAGATGTCTTTGATGTCATTCATTCCGTTTCTCTTGTGGGGTTATTTTCTGCTTTGTGGGGTTAAAAAGAACAAAAGAAATAACAAAAGAAAACACCATAATGTAGCTCTGGTAAGAATGTCCGTCTGTCCGTCCCTCTGTCACACTTTCGTGTCTGGTCCATAACTTTGTCATTTATCAAAGGAATCTGAAATAACTTGGCACAAATGTTTGTTATAATAAGACAATGTGTCATGCGCAACAACCAGACCCCTACCTGCAAGGTCAAAGTCGCACTTGCTTATTCAATGTCAACATTGTCAATTTGAGGGTATATGTCGTGTCCAGTCCATAACTTTCTTATCTCTGAAGGGATTTTGTAAATACTTGCCACAATTGTTCACAATAATGAGACAATGTGTCATGCGCAACAACCGGTCACCTACCTCCAAGGTCAAGGTCACTTGGAGGTCAAAGATTAACATAGACTGTTATATGGTATATTTTGTGTTCATAACTTTTTCATAGATCGAAAGATTTTATTAATACTTGCCGCAAATAGTCACTATAATCATGCACAACACCTGCATCCCTACCTCCATGTTAAAGGTCACACTTAGAGGTCAATATTAACATAGTCTGTTTAAGGGTATATTTTGTGTCCTGTCCATAACTTCTTCATAGATCAAGGGATTTTGAAAGTACTTGGCACAAATAGTCACAATGATAAGATGATATGTCATGCGTAACACCTGTGTCCCTACCTCCAAGGTCAAGGTCACACTTTGCATCCGCGCAGGCTGATCTGGATCCATGCTGGTCGCAAACCCATTATGTTGGTTTTGTCAAGACGCGGCTCAATAAATTAAAAGAGACATACATATGGTTGGTAATACGTGTCTTTTTGAGAGATTTTTCCTCTACTAAAAATTATTAATAAAGTTTACTGAAAATTAATCATATAACTAAATAGATGATAAAATAAATTTCAAAAAAAATATGTTTCATAAAAAAATTATTAGATCTATGTATTCAAATGGTAATATAGAATGAACAGTATGAACGGGTTTTAAGAGTGGGCCGAACGTATAGCGGTGCGATACCTTTTTGGTCAATACAGAGTAATGGCGGAGGAAAGTGTTAAATAATGTAGATAAGAACCAGTTTGCTTCCAATATTTGTTTATGTTGTAATTGTTGTTCGAATAATGTAGTGCATGGTGAGCGGAAGATATACCCGTATTTGTATATGATGGTCAAAATAAAAGAATCTGTTTCATTGTAAGGAGAAAGTTGTTGAGGTATTTGCTACTTCTAATGTCACCGACAATCTGACATACTTATAAAAAGAATACAAAAACAGATTTTATAGTACAAATATTGGACTAGTTATAACACAGTATGTTAACTATAAATAGCAAAACAAATACACGAAAAGTTTTAACTATCTTTTCCTCATATATCAACAATAATATTACTTACTGTACGCATGATAACTGGTCCGACAAACTATCTGTACGCACAAAAATGTTGGTTCCTTACGATGCGTTTTCGTTAGACGCCGCTTCCAAGAGGCGTCTAGTAGATATGCATTTGTCCATACAGCAATGGGGAAATTTTTAGACTTGATTTTGTGTATTTTTTTTGTTTTAACAAAATCACACTGTTTTCAAATTGTCTAATGCAAATAGCTTTCAATATGTACAACATGTCACAGAGCTTTAAGGGATTAGAATAAACGTTTAACTGAAGTAATAGTGCGATGTTTGAATATCATATTCTTTTTATCATTATCTAATTATATCTACATAATAAATAACGTGCCAATGAGCCAGTCTATCGTCGATCGTGTTGAGAGAGGTAACGACTGAGGCAGTGTCACTTACTTCATTTGCTCCGTTGAAGTTCGGCTTCGCCTTAAATTGTCGCCAAATTTAACATGATGCTCCGTATGCTAGCATTTAGTCTTCGTTGACGAGGCGGAAGGGAACCAGGACAATTTGATCAATCATTAAAAGACTAAACCACGCCCAGTATCAGAAAGGCGGTTCTCCCTCAACCGTGAAGAAAGTACGCTACGGCCAGTAAGGGGAGATAACTGCAGAACAGTTCATCCTCAAAATTATTCGAACATTATGCAATTCGTACCAATATATATGGACATATTCTCAGCACATATTGTCTTGAATTTATTTTAAGTATACCAATCATTTCAATTTTACTTGTTATCCAATTTATTTAGCTTCGACCAGACGTTTCAATCTTTGTCGCAACAGACAAACATTTAAGAATTTCAGACGTGGCATTGCTTTGTGAATTTATGCATAAGGTTCTACTTTTTCACAAAAAATATGCAACTTAATAATTAAACAACGAGCACATACCAAGAACATGGAGATAAAAAATGATTTGTGCTTCGGGTATTCAACTGAAATAGAGAACGATTTTCAATGTTGATTGACTGTTCACATCATTTGGCGGCGTCTTTGATGTGCAGCATCAACATTTAACTTGTGATCGATTGATCAATATCTGTTCTCTACGTATGGGCTATTATTGACTTGTATGGTGAAAGGCAGTTTCTTTTAGTGAACAGTTAACTATATCATACTTTAATTATGCGTATGGTCATAGCATAATAAGGAAGGACAATCTAATTCCATGTACAGATAGGACTATCTAAATTGACATGTGTTTTCTTTTCAGTAAAATAGTTGCGGTGTGTGTTTGTGTGTGAAAAAAATAGCTTAGGTCTAGACACAGTTTCATACCGATGATTGTGGAATGTGTTTGATTTGCCGAATTTAACGAAGGATCCGTTAGACACACATTGCAGTGCATATTGACCTACTATTTGTTTTCCCGGATTGTGGAAGATCTCGCCTGAGTATAGTCTTAAAGTGTTTAAACTCTAAAGTATTTACAAATGTTAAGTTCTTATAACTGTCTGTTCAATTTTTTATTGTAACTGTCCTGTTGGTGAGCCCGCTTGCGGTGAGCTCGATTTTTAGTCGTCACTTTTGGCGTATAGTTCGGTGTATGTGCGTGCGTCCGTCCGGGCAAACGTTCGTCCGCACGTGCGTCCGTTTGGATTTATCCGGTCTATATCTAGCTCATTCTTTGAAGGATTACAAAATAATTTGGTACAAATAATCACCATGATGGCGTGGGGTGACCCACTAAAACACAGGTCCACCGCTAAAAGGTCAAGGTTACACTTGGGGGACAGCGAAAAACCGGTATCCGAAGCGTAACTTCTCCATGCATAGAGGGATTTTAATATAACACGGGACAAATATTTTCCATAGTGAGGCGAAAAATTCAGGTCTCTGTGGCAAAGGCCAGGGTCACGCTCAGGGGTCAAAGGTCAATTAATAAAATAAGAGATTCATTTGCGAGTATATATACAGTAGTGAATTTTAATATAACATAGAACAAATGATCTCCATGGTAAGTTAAGTTGTCTTGCCAAATGAAGGTCAAGGTCACGTGAGATCAAGGTCAAATAAAAATATAAAAATTTGTTTACCCGCACAGTATCTTGCTTATCATTTGAAGTATTATGCTTAGTGTTCAGAGAATTTTTTGTCAAAAAATGTCAAAAATGAGAAATTAGTTGTCAAAATGGCTGTTCAGTGTTTGTGTGTGCGTGCGTCCAAACTTCTTTATGCTATATCTTCTTAATGCATAGAGAAATTTTAAAAAACATAGTATCATGAATTGAGTTTTCAGGCACAAATGTTAATCATAAGAATTCGTGTCATGCTCACATGAACCAGTTCACCCGGGG